>NW_008686645.1:36500-41644 GCF_000695815.1 Acanthisitta chloris | reverse complement strand
CCAGTGCACCCCTGCTGCCAGTCCCCTGGTGCAGTGTTTCCTTAGAGAGCTGCATGCAAACGGCTTTAAAGTTTGTTCATTCAAAATCTAAATTAAAATAAGTAGTTGAGGGGAAGTCTTTACTAAGCTGTGAAGTTATGTTGGCAGTGGATTATTTTATTTGGGCTGGGGTAGTAAAATTGTTCTTCAGTAGTGGGTAGGAGACAGTTAAGTCTTTTACAGCCTTCTTTGAATAGCAGTTGGGTGAAATCCTTTATCTCAAGCCTCATATTGTATTAGATAATGACCAGGAAGCATCAGTATTTATATTATCAAGATGCAGGTGATTAGTATTATTCTTAGAATCGAAGACACGGTTGTTCCTACATTACCACACTTTTAATAGATCATTTATTGCATAAAAAATTTAGGCTGTATTGCTCAGAATAAGTGAAGTCTCTTTTCAATTACTTGTAATATTAGGGAAAAAAAAAAAAGCATTAAAATATACAAGATCAATGTGTTGCTCTTTGCCAGGCAGCTGAGGAAGGACATCCAGTTTAGGTTGAAGTAGTTTCTGAACTTTTGTCAGTTACGGTTGACAGAAAAAAATAAATAGATCTGGGTTATGTTCACCAGACATCAGGAGGAGCGAATCAAAACTCTGATGCTGGTTATTTATAGCTATTTACAAATATTTTACTTAAAAACAAAATAATATTCGGATCAGGGAAGAGATTATTTTCCTTAACTTCTCTAAAAGTTTTATTTTCCCTCACATTCTGTGCCAAGCAAGAGTCTTATGAAATTTTCCAAGTTCTCTAGGACATAATAGTTAAATGTTTTTATGTCAATTAATATTGACAGGAAGTCAGTTTGAACAGCATTGGAAAATGGAAGTAGTTGGCAGAACTGGCTAATTTCACTGAATTTCCTTTTGCTAAAAATATTCCTAAAAGAAGCTCTCCTTTTGAGATACAATGAATGCTTGTTTGACTGTAGTTTAGAACTGATAGTGACTCTTGTCCTTTAACCAAAAGGGCTTGAAAAATATGAATAACCTTTTGAAACGCATTTAGCTTCCCCTGTAGTATATGTAATTATACTCATGCCAGGCAAAAGTTTACATACATGCTTGACTTCTATGTGAGTAACCCCATCAGCCTGAATGATCTGTGAGAGCAAGAAGTTCTGTAGAGCTGCTTGTGTGAAGCTGAGCACTTAATTTGTGCACATGTTGGTAGGATTAAGGAGCTCTGAGCATTGTTTTATGAGGAGTTCTGAGTTCTGTCTCCAAACTCATTGATGTATGAAAGGGCAAGATTTTTAGGCATGCTGAGCAAAACCATACAGCATCAAGTATGGATTCTCATATCGCATCTGTCTATGTTGAAAGTCATTTTAGATAGGTTGCAATGGCAAGTCTTAAGTTAGAAAATAGTAGAAATAGAATGAGTTTCCTGTAGTCATTTAGGTCCTGTGCTGCTTGTGTTATGGTACCATACTGTACTTACAGGACAGCCTAGAACACTTGGAGGGTAAGTCAGCATCATCTGCTAGGAAGATTTCTTGGTTGAACATCTTTCACTTGTGGAAGCTGGTAGGAAGAGAATGAGTTGTACTTTCTGGGACTTCTTACACCTGAAATAAAACAAAGAGGGGAAGAAAGGTTGCAGGGCTGTCAAGGGTAAAAGAATCACCATGACATTGCCTCTTGGCAGAGGAGTTTACTGCTTCATGGAGAAACTGGGTGAAACCCAGCTGGTACATGCTGCGTGGTGAGACCTTCTGCTGTTGGGAATCTCAGCCCTGGTGAGTGTGCTGAAGAAAGGAGAGATACCAGTCTCTTAGGGGTGTCTTGGATTCTGGAGAGGTGAGGTTATTCCAGTTGAAGCATTTTCTTTGATGTGATTCTCCTGCTATTGTGTTTCATCTGGTAAAGGTTTGATCATAAGCTTTTTATTCTTATAGGTGCTAGTTTCAGTCATTCTAGATATTAAAGGATTGCTTTATTTGGAAAGAAAGAGGTTAAATCAAGTCTTATGAGGAGTGGCTGAGGGAGCTAGAGGTGTTTGGCCTGGGGAAAAGAAGACTCAGGAGACATTATTGTCTACAATTACTTGAAAGAAGGTTGTAGTGAGGTAAGGGTCAGCCCTTCTCCCAGGTAAGAAGCAACAGGATGCAATGAAATGGCCTCAGGTTGCACTAGGGAAGGTTTAGATAGGATATTAGGAAAAAACTCTTCATGGAAAGGATGACCAGACATTGGAACAGGCTGCCCAGGTGGTGGAACTTCCATCCCTGGAAGTGTTCAAAAGGTGTGTGGCACCTGGGGACATGGTTTAGGGGTGAACACTGTGATGCTAGGTTAACAGTTGGACTCGATCTTTGAGGTCTTTTCCAGCCTTTAATGATTCTATGATTTTAAAACTTCTCAAACTCCTTAAAATACATTTCATGGTCTCAGGCAGTAATTAAAATCCTTAGTAAAGAGATAAAAATGCCCCAGGTGCAGTACATTTAACTGTTCACCTTTTGTCACTCTGAACAGGGAGTATATTTTGAAGGCTTGTCCTGTAAGCTTCGCTCTGGTTTCTGTGTGTTAGAAAACCATGTATGCCCATGCCTTGCCTGCAAGCTGACTGTCTCCTGCCATCTTTAACTGTGAGGTGATGTTCAAATCTCTGGTCATAACTTTGTATTGCTCTGAATTTTCTTAATATGTTTCAGATACTGTTTCATAGTGTCTTTTCAATTTTTATCCTTTTGTGTAGCAGAAGATTTTTGTTCCTTACTAGACAATGAAATATTAATCTGGCATGTTGAAACAAGGGGTGCCTCCTCCCTCTTTTTTTAGTTACAATTGAAGTTACTGCTAACAAGGACAGTGAAACGTGTGCAGTTATTTGGAGCACTTGCGCTACTGAGCTGCTTTCGACAGCACTAACCACCAACCATCTTTCCTTTCTAAGGCTCTTTGAAAACCTCTTCCAGCTGCAGTGCACATAAGAAATGAAACAAATCTCTTGGTGGGTCCTAAATTTGATTAACTTGGAAGCTAATGAGAGCAGCAGTGTTTTGAGTACTTCTTACTTTAGGGGCTTGAAGTGGAGCAGTAGTTGTCTGGCACTGCTGCATGGCTGAGTTTGCTGTGTGTTACTGGAATTTAGAAACTGTGTTAGCTCTTGGTTCTTTGTGTTACCTTTCGTACTGAAAACATGTCAGACATTTCAGGGTCCCACCCTGTAGTCAGCTGCGTTTTTGTGTTTGGAGTCATTATGTTTCCTATTACTGGAGTTTTACAAGCATGGAGATTATATAGTGCTGAGAACAAGTTTTAAAATATAATGTAGTGAGGTTAGTAATCTTGAGGATAGGTCAAGTTAATGGATGGTGTAGAAGCTGTGTGGAAATCTTAGGGATACAGTGAAGATCTGGTTTGTGCTGCATAAGAAAACCCAGCACTGGAGAAAATTTCCAAGTTAAAAACTGTTGTTGGTGCTGCTCCTAGCAGTCAGCTATGGTCCATCACAACAGAGTTGTCCAGAGCACAGTAACTGGAGGCAGTGGGTTTTTTGATATTATGGGATTCGTAGCACACACTTTGTGATTCTGCATCAGTAATGAATCAGGGTGAAGGACTAGAAGGCACCTCCTGAGGGAGGTTCTCTTTTCAGCTGTGTTACTAAACAGCTTGATTCGCAGCTGAGGTAAAGTGGCTTGTCCTTTTTACCATCCTTCAATAGATTTTTTTCTACCTTTTGTTTAAAATGTGAATGAATATATATATATATGGAGCAGAGTGTTCACTTTTATGTTCTCCATGTACATGTTTATGCTTGAAGGTAAGCTCACATAGCTTTATGGCAATTAAAAATAGGTACTTGAGCTTTGCTAAAAAATGTTTGTATTTATAGTACTAGCTGATGGCTTAAGTGTGCAAAATATTATTTAATTGATTTTGATTACAAGCTTTATGAACTTGTGCAGGAGGTGGAACGCCAAGACAGTGACACAGCTCCTGTGGAGTTTTTAAGGGTATTTTAACATAGCTCAGGTGTCTGGGGAAACAAGGTACTCTTCTGAGATAAAAAAAAAAAAATTCTTTTTCAGTGAATGCTGCATAACAAGGCTAAAAGGTGGACTAACAGGGAGACATGAAGTTATTGTTGGCATTGATTGACTGTTTTATTTTCTTACACAAAGATACATTCAAAAACCTCTCCAGAGTATTCAGAATCCTGAAGTTCTTGGGCATGTCATGTGTTTTGAATTGAAACATGAAGCAAAGCTACTTTCCATGGTGCATGATGATTTTGTAAAAATGTAAATGGGGCTTTGTAGGTTTCAGACATCTGTTCACTTATTAGGCTGCATTATAGTCATTGAGGAGGGAAAATTCAAGATACAGTCTGAAGATATGTTGTATCCTACTCTCTAGAGAAATTCCTTCATAATTCTGCTTAACTTGAAGCACAATATATTATTTCTTCTGGGCTTTCAGTTGACGTTTTGCTAGGTTTATTTTAAAAAACCTTGTGTTTGGGTCTTCAGTGCACATGAAGCTGGTGACAACATTCTGCTCTGCATTCAAAGCAGGTTCAGAGCTGGTCAGAAGGGAGATCTCAAGGCAAAGTGTTTGTGTTACCATAGCATATTAGATTTCACCATAGATCGAAATGAAACTCTTTTGTGCTGAAAGAATAAGCCTGTACAGGTTTGTTTGAAGAGACAAGCACTTAAAATTATAGCACATCTTTATTGACCGATGGGGTATGGAGGGGGGAGGGAATATTCATGTTGATGACCAGAGTATTATGCCAAGATGTAGCTAAGATGTCAGACAGTGACTCAAATGTGGTACTGAAGGCAGTATTATGTTTAAGAATTGTAATTTTCTTTCCTCATGTGTACTAATTAACATAGCTCTTCTACCACAGTGGGGCTTGTGAGCAAGATGTGTAGTATTTTTGGTTTAGCTCTGGGTTTTTCATTGACGTTTGAACAGAAGGACAAATCATTAACCTGAGCTAGTGAGCACAGGCTTGATGCAGAAACATTCAGCATCGGACTGGAAGTTAAGTTTTATATTTACACTAACTTTGGCTTCTCTTCTCTGTGTTCTAGAAATACTAATGCAGAGCATTTGACCTGATCTCTACAGC
>NW_008686645.1:17220-36489 GCF_000695815.1 Acanthisitta chloris | reverse complement strand
AAGAGTGCCTTCAGACCCAATATGTAGCAAATGGGTATCACACCTCCGAAGCTCCTCCCTTGGTTCAGCGCTTGCATATTTTAAGGATCCTTGTTGCCTCAGCAGTGAATTGTTCTTTGGACTTCAGAAACAGATTTCATGTGGTGCTTGCTAAACGTTGAGTCACCATGAGCAGTAATCTAGGAAAAGAAAAGGACTGTAAAGAGAAGGATCCAAAAGTCCCATCATCAAAAGAAAGGGAGAAGGAGGCCAAAGCCTCTGGAGGGTTTGGGAAAGAGAGCAAAGAAAAGGAGCCTAAGACCAAAGGGAAAGATGCCAAAGATGGAAAGAAGGACTCCAGTAGCACGCAGCCTGGGGTAGCTTTTTCAGTGGACAATACGATAAAAAGACCTAATCCAGCCACAGGTACTCGCAAAAAATCCAGCAATGCTGAAGTGATCAAAGAGCTAAATAAATGCCGGGAAGAGAATTCTATGCGCTTGGACTTGTCCAAGAGGTCTATACACATGCTTCCATCAGCTATCAAAGAGCTAACGCAGTTAACAGAACTCTATTTATACAGTAACAAACTGCAGTGCCTACCCGCAGAGGTGGGCTGTCTTGTGAACCTGGTGACACTGGCCCTGAGTGAGAACTCACTCACCAGTTTGCCTGACTCTCTTGATAACTTGAAGAAACTTCGCATGCTTGACCTGCGGCATAACAAACTGAGGGAGATCCCCGCGGTGGTGTACAGGCTAAGCTCCCTGGCCACTCTTTACCTTCGCTTTAATCGTATAACTACTGTGGAAAAGGATATCAAAAACTTGTCAAAGCTCACCATGCTTAGCATACGGGAGAACAAAATCAAGCAACTACCTGCTGAAATTGGTAAGCACTTACGGATTGAACTGATTGAACGTTTAATTGTCTTCTTATGTTCGCTCTGCAGTTAAACTGTCGCTTCTCCAACTGCCCTTTGTTTAAAACCTCAGAAATTATGCTCTTGGTCATACTGTTGCACTGTTACCTTATTTTGAGTTGAGATCTAGCAATACCTTGGATACATATATATTTTTAAAACAACAAAAGCCCTTTTCCTTCATCTGTCATCTTAAAATCAGATGTACCTTGTTTTCATCTTTGCTTTGTGCTTTTACATACTGTGTCTTGAGAGCCCAGATGGTTAAAAAACCCAAGAGATACAGGTGCATTTTTCATTCTGAGATTTCTTTATAAATCATTTATGAACTGTTCCAAGTTATAAACACATTATGGGCATGTTGCGGAGGGGTGTGACCACAGTAATACAAGGTGGAATAGGTAGCTACATGCTATTACCATGAGCAAGCTGTTGGGTGTCCTAACAGTTAATAATGCAGGTTAATGATTTGTGTAAGTCTCTACCTTTTATAAGTCATGAATATATTAATGTGTGAGCTCTAAGGTGGCCAAATGTTGTATGCAGGACTGATGATTCTTATGACTTTTTAATGAATAGTGTTTGTTTTTCCCAACATTGCTACACAAGTTTGAAAGATGGTGAAATAGTATGAAAGTGGCTTGTTAATTTAAATGGTTTATTGCAAAAAAATATGCTGGACTAGCTGTATATCAAGAACTTCTAAGTTGCTCTTAATATGTTCTGCTTCATGGAAAACATCTCTTGATCACACTGTTCTCAAGCAATGTTTGAACAATGTTTGTGTGTCCCAGAAAAGCAAGATTCTGTCATCAGTGGTTCTTTTCTATGTATCACCAGTTTTTAAAATGCAAACATATAGCTTAGTCCTTTTAGAGGGAGGGGGAATATAAAATTCTTGCAGTTAAGAAACTACTTTGCCTTTCTTCAAGTGTGGAAAAAAAGCTTGTAAAAGCCTTGTAACTCTGTGAGCAATAATTTCCATGCCATGTTTCTAAAAGCTGATGTGGGGCTTTCTCCTGTTGTCCAAGCCAGTGCATGAGGATGTTGTTACTGAAGTTGGCTCCTATGCTCACTAATTTTGCAAGCTTGGGAAATGCTCTTGTTTGTTTCCCTGATAATTCTTTCTCAAACCAGCAGTGTTTGCCTCTTTCTGGTGCACCTTGATACCTCAGATGCATAAGATAACAACATGTTCTTGATGGCAGGAGCTCCTGGGCATTTCTGAAGCTGCTAATCATGTTACCAGCAATGCCCAGTACAGGCAGCTTTGAACATGACCACAGGAGTGTGGAAATACAGTGAGGCTCTCAGCTCTTGGTCTGAGTCTTTGGCTCCCCGTAGCAGCTACTAGAGATGGATTCTACTACAGCCACAAAACAACTTTTTTTGCTAGGCAAAAAAACAAACGATCAGCAATCCTCTGGATTTTCCATGAGAGATCTAAGGAGTTATAATTTTCACCTCTTTTGACACTTCAGTTTAAGGCCCTCATTGAATATTTTACTGCTCAGCCAATCATACTGGAAACCATGGGACTGATGTTTATCCCGACAACATACTGTGTGCTTCTACATACACTGAAGAAATTGTGGCCAGTTTTAGCTGGTTGAGCTGTATTATACAATTGTCAGAACTGTACCTGGGTCTGTTTGTGGCTCAGTTATTATATGCAATCCAGCAAAGAGCCAACTTCTGAGGTTCAACTGGGGATAGTGCTGCATAAATTGAAATTAATACTAGTGTGGGAAGAAAAAACTTCTGGGAGATGTTGCATTCTAGTGTTTGGTGTTGTGCTGCAGAAAGTTGTTTGACTCTGCAGACATTGCTATTGCTGCTGGAACCTCTTTGTTGCTTAACTGTTTTGTTTGTCGAATCTGGTTAAGTTTGCATTAAAGTATGTAATGTCTGTATGTGTTTGTTCACAGTAGTCTTGAAAGAGATCACGTGTAACCATTTCATGGAGAAAATTAGTAGGTACATGTGTCATGAATTTGTGACTTGCTTCTTTCTTTTGTATTTTTTTATTGTCTTGGTGCACATACAGGCATGTTCTCAGCTCTCTACCAAACCCTAGCTTGAGAACATTAACTACTTTACTCATGCCTTTGTATCCAGCAGTTAGTCCTGCCTTTGTTTGTATTCTGATAATGCTCATGTTCTTGTTACGGGTCAGCACCTCATTGTGGAAGGCATTTTAGAAGGACAAATGCAAGATGTCACCCTTAGGAAGCATTTTGAAGGGAAATCTCTTATGTGCAACTGCATCCTTTCTTATTGCAAGGAATTTTCTCTGAGTAGGTTGCCTGAATTTGAGTCGGCTGAAAAAATGGAATTAATTGATGTTTAAGTAATGCAAATAATTTTAACTGCCAACACACATAGAACAGGTGTTTGAAAATATTTTTCCTTAAATTGTAAAAGCAGATATGATAGTTTCACTTTTGTAATTGATTTTTACTCCCTCACTTTCATGTTTCTTTGTTTGATGAATGTTTGGGCTGAAAACACAGCTGAAAAATTAAACTGCTGAGAGTTGTATTTCTAACTTTTCAATGTAATTTCTCTGTTTCTTCAAACACATGTTATTTCTCTACATTTTACTTGTGTACTGTAAAAAAAACCCTTGCCTTTTAAGTCTGAATGCTTTTAATCCCTTGTATGTTTCATAATACAGTTTCTAAATACTATATATAAGCAAACATTCATTATCAGCTTGTAAATAGCGCAGAAATTTTTGTTGCTGCAAAGCGGGAAGTAAAATGAAGTAATTATGTTTTATAAAGCAATATCATGTGGAGCATTTCAAATTCTTTTTGAAAATACCCCATTGTTCTGAGGCCTAAGCCTCACATATCTGATGGTAAGCTAGTGTGCTTGTTCATGTTTTTAAAAATTCAAAGCTTATGTAACCTGCTGACTTGTCCAGAGAGGAAGAGTCTTGGAGCCCTTAGCTATGCTGTGTTCATGTTGCTGATCTGCTGTACAACTATGCAAACGATCCTGGGTTTTCTTTACTTTGGCTTTTGGAGGTAGATGTACTACAGAAAGGTGACCTGGGCAAAAAGAAAATTAAAATCCCAGACTTCAGCTTGAAAGATGGGATGTTTCTATTGTTCCCTCAAAGACAAATGGAATGAAAGTCTTACCTGAGTGTTACAGACTTGTGACTTTCCAAGGGAAAGGCTTTCTTAGATCCTTGCTGCTTTAAAATAAAGGGTCACCTAATTTGTAAGCAATTTAATTACTTTTCTAGAAACCTTTAGTTTCCAGCCTTATAAAATAAAGTATATTTTCCTTCTACTGTCATTGAAAGAAATTGAATGTAGGCCCTGGAGTCTTCAGTGCTCTTCGTACTTGAGACCTGTGTTCCAACACCCACCATGTCTTTGAGTAGTTGATTTTTGTGCCAGTGATGGTTTGGTGCTGTCAGATGTAGCACTTTCCCTCTGTTGCTTACATTTGCACTCTTACTGTGTGTGCTAACAGCAGTCACACCTCACCTTCTCCCAGCCACTACTAGGACCACAATTTTTAGTCTTGCACAAAGTCTCCATTCCTTCTATCACTCCCCTGTTTTCTGTGTTGTCTGATGTTTTGAATGCTGAGCATGCTTGATTAGTGTGAATATACTATTCCACATGTGGGTTTCCGTCTTTGTGCTGGAGATAACTGTGTCACTGCATCCGGATCATATTGCAGTGGTGTTACACGTGTAATATAAATGCTCTTGTGACCACCTGAGACACCTGCACTCTTTGCCTTCTCTGGTGACTCTCTCTGACAGAGGTCAACCCTGAAATTTTAGTAGAAACACACTCCTTTTGTACACTGCTAAATTTTATGCAGTTTCCATTATTTTTCTTTACATATTTCTTCCAATTCTTCTCGCTTGCTAGAAAATTCTTACTTTCTGACTAAGTCATTGCTTAAGGCACTGTGCAAGATTGGTCTCGAGGTGACCTCCATCCGAGCTGATACTTTGCTTTCAGTCCTGTTATTCCCATAGCAAGTTGTAGTCAATTCTTAGGTATCTTGGAGACATCAACTAGTCACCCAAATCTCCTAGTTATTTTCTGCATGCTGCTGCATCAGACATCCTCATGGAGTCTAGGTTGACTAGACTGGATAAACTACCATATTTTTGTAGAACACTGTTAACTCTTTATGCCAAACTATGCTTATTTTTACTGAACTTTTTCCAATATCTTTTGATTTGTATCTGTTTTTCATGCTTTTTTACTTTCATGCCTTTTGTTAATGTTTCCTGCAAATTCTTTGGTATGCATAGTGTTTAGATGACTCTGCTGTTGTCAGAATCTTCTCTTGTTATCTCTTAAATGTCGAATTGATAGTCTCCAACCCTTTGGTAGTGTTCCTTGTTTGATAGATGACACTGTGCTACTGGTCAAGTGAGTTCAAAATAAGTTTCTAGAAATGCTTCTACTGCTTGCTGTGCAAGCATACAGTATTAATACTTGTTAGAAACAGATTCCTTTCAGGGAAACCTGAAACTAAATGTAAAACATTTCTTAAAAGTCTGAGTGAAGGCAAAACATTTAACAAAATGTTGTTTGCAAAACATACAATTGATCAAATTTCATGTGGCCCTGGAAACTGCTTTAAAACAACTGAGTTGTTATGGTGTGTTGTCTTGAGGAAAACCTAGAAGAGGTAAACTTACCATCTCTGAGCTGCTGGGAAATAAGCTAAAGTTTGGTTCTATTTTGAACTATTAAACTGTCTTTAATAATTAAACAACACAAACTTAAATTTGGTGACTCCTCTTGAGGAAAAGTTGCTTTGCATTTGAAACAAGCATTTTAGTGAGGAATTGTTATTATCTGTAGTTAGTATACAGGTGTGTGTGTTTCTGGTCTCTTTTTCCCTCCAGAATTCAGTACCCTTCATTCCCTTGCATCCAGTTGCTTGATTATAGGTAGGTACGTAGCAAATAATTTGTGCTAGTCATTTATTGGACTTCTCTTAACACTTTTCCAGTAACATCTATATTGCTTCTATATTTTTAATACAATTGAAGTGATTTCAATAGACTGAGTTGTCAGCTGAGGTCTTGATATGCATTGTTCTATTTTCAAATATAAATAGGCTTGTTTGAATAAGACCTAAAAATACTTAAAAATCCATTTAACTGAAAATGTAATCTGAGGTTAGTGGGGTTTTTTTGTTTGTTGTTTGTTTCTTTGTTGGGGTCTTTGTGTGTGTGTGTTTTGTTTCCGTTTTGTGTTTGTGGGGTTTTTTTTTTCATGTTTAGCCACAAGCTCTGTTCAGGAGTAGGTGAACTGGGAGGAGTTCTCATGAAATGGCTGTGCTGATGTGTAACAGCTTCATGGTGCTGAAAGGGGCAGAATCCACTCCTCTCCTCACAGCTTCCTAGCTGCTCACTCCTCCTGAGATGGTCATTGGTGAGCTGATTTATCTTGCTAAACTTAACAGAAAAATATTAATGGTTTTGCTACTTTTGTTGTCTATTACTTTAGTTAGTTGAAATCAGTATAGTTTCAGATGAGACTGGAACTGGTGTAGGAGGGAGGAGTGGGAGAGCATGAACTGAACAGGGAGAGCAGGACAGCCACTTTGCCCACACTGAGCTGTTGAATCAGCTCAGCTCCTGCAGCTCCCTGGGAAGCCTCACGGGTAGGATTGCTCATGTTGTGTAAAAGCATGTGAAGTGCACTGCAAGTGGTTTGAGGAAGGGTGGATTACTGTCTGCAGAGAGCCATTGAAAATGCATTAGATTATGTTTTCAGAATCTCTTTTTCTTCCTTTCCCCCTGTTTCCCATGTCTCATACCACAAAACCCTGTGTAGCTTACTGGAATCCTGGTAGCACCAGCTCAGCTCCACCTTCCTGAAATTATTTTTTGTTATGTTTTAGTGTATAGTGGTGAGAATGCATTGATGGAAGTTTCTTCATGGCCAAACTACTCTATGTTGCTCTTTGTGAATGTAGTCTTACCAATTGCATCCTGCCTGACAGTGGTGATACGTTTTCAGAGTGCATCTTGCTCAGCATCCTGCTTTGACTGTAGCCCTAAGCAAACATCTGCATAGAAACGTAGTAAGTTTATATATGAGGCTCAACCTGACTCCTTGCCCATATCCAGCTATTTTTGTATCAGGGATTTCCTGAGTCTGGTGCAGCTTGTCTCTTTAGTAATTCTCAGTACACTCCTCTTCCACAGGATTGACAATTTTTTCCCTTTAAACTCCTGCAAACACCTCTCATCCTTACCAAGGTCTGCAAGTTTGCTTTGAATGCTGTTCCTGACTAAAAGGTCACTGTTACACAGATGTTGAATACATATACACAAACACATACTGGCTTCAGAACAGAATTTACCTGTTCAGTCTCTGGTAACACCCAATAGAACTGTAACCGAAGGTTTTCCATGTAAAAGCTTGGCCAAAAGACAGTCTGGAGGCACAAACTGTGGAAATGAGTTCACAAGGTGGACATCAGCTTCATCACCTTAACTGGTAAATTGTCCATTCCACTGAGATCAAAAAGCTGAAGATGAGAATGGAAGAATGCAAATGCTTTGGTGAGTCAGACAGTCAGCACGAGAAGGATGAAAACCAGAGGAACTGTCTTGGGTTGAGGCCAAGCAAACATTTTGGTTTGCAGGCTGTTACTTAAGCAAGGCTTTTGCATTTCTCCTGTTTGGAGTTTTATTGCATTCCTCCATGTTGTGCTGAAGGAATTGTTTTGCACAATCAAGTCGATAATATTTTCTTTGCTAAGACAAGGTTGCATCTTATCACAGGTTTAAATATTTCTATTGTCTTAGCACACACAGCTCAGATACAAATACTATTGTCGACATGGTTGAAATTACATTTGCATAGTTTCTGCAAGTTTCTTGAGACTCCAAATATTGTGCTTTCTGTCTGTGAATGCAACTCTTATTCTAGGGAGAATCTGGTCAGGGCTGCTCTGCAAGGGAAATATTTTTAGAATGTAATTCAGGGAATCTGCCTACACCAGACTTGGAATGTCTTTGAGACTCTCTTCTGTTCTTCTCTTCCCCCATCTACCTAATATTTAGATCATTTGTGGTTTCTTCACTGCTTCGAAACTCTTTTTTCATAGCACTCGCACCTGTTTGGTTTTCAGTAGCACAGACAGTGAACCAGCTGTGTACAGACACAGGAGTTCATGTCTGCTCACCTCATGCTGCATGTGGTGCCTCCTTATTAAACAACTCATTAGTTGCAAAGCTCTTTAGTGGTACTCTGAATTTCACTTCCTCCCTTTTTTTAAGAGACCTGACAATATAGGGAAATATTTATTTACATTAGTTGTGTCTAAGAACCCCTTCTGTTTCAGCAGTTTGAAGGAAAACAAGTTGAGTTTCTGGGCATAGTTGGTGTCCTAATGTTTGCAAACTGTGCTTGAGAATATTGTTATATTTGCTTATAAAAGCATGAAGTTGTGAACAGAAGTGGGGTAAATGTAGGCACTGATACATGTGCATTACTCCTTAGAAGTCGGAGAAAGTCAGAGAAAACAGCTGCGTATTTCATCCAGTGCTGGTGATTTTCTTGAGCTGCAGCAAAGGTGTAGGATTCAGTTTTGGCCAGCTTCAGCTTTGGTGTCTGGATTCTGATTTCTGTGAAAGCTCTTGTGGGGATGCAGTTTCGTCTTGTCAGCTAGTGAAATTCCTCCTGATTACATTTTCTTCAGGCTGGCTTTAGGATGATGATTGAGTAGTCCTGCCTTTTTGATCTTCTTGCAGAGCTTATTGGGATGATGCCCCAAGTGTAATTCCAGTAAATAGTGACAGCTTGTTAGAAGTCCAGCATTTTTTCTTTCTTTTTTTTTTTTTTTTAAACCAATGCTACAATTATTTTAACTGTTTGAATAGTTTCATAAGTGCCGAACAGAGGGAAACAATCGCTTTCCTCAGGCTGATGTAGCCTGATGCATAGTTAGCCTTTATTTTTTGAGAGCTTGTTCCACATTCAGAATGGACAGGATCCAAGATGTTGTCCCAGGTTCAATGTCACCTGGTCCCTCCCTGCAGAGCTGTTTCTCCCTGGCTGGTGTGAGGCTGTACCTCTTTCCAGGGTGATGCCATGCTAGGTGCAAGACTTCACCTTTGTGTTGGCACTCAGGGAGGTTCTGCTGCCCACCTCAGATTGCTCCTTGAGCCCTTGCTGTGACTGTTTCTTCTACTTGTTTCATGTTTCACATGTTTAAGGTGTTCAGACATGTTTTTAATTTTATTTATATTTCAGTGATAAACAATAAATAAAGAGTGTTTTGCTGTTGTGTCTTGTTGAAGGTTGTTTTAGACCAGATTTTGAGTCTTTTCGGTTGAGCTTAACTTTCATGTGCTTTGAGTGGTTCCCACAACTAGATCCTGTTGTGCATTCTGCACATTGTATAAATAAGAGCACTGTTTCTTACTTCTGTGAGTGTTTTAACTTTGGTAGATAAGTCACTCATGACCATATTATAATTTAATTCTTTCTACTCAGTAACTCTTCTGTGCAAGTTATAGTTGTGCAGTAATATTTCAAAATAGCTCTGACTGCTTAACCATTTGATTGAGCAGTTGTTAATGCACAGGAAAAAACACAAGCTGCCTGTTACAGGGATGTACTTGGATCTCAGAGAGAGGGAAAAGATTCTGAAACTGTAAAAATGGGGTTTTTTTCTAAGTCATGACACTTATCCCAAAATGTTTTATAAACTAAAAATTCATTTTCCTTCTTTTTTTTCTTTGCCAGCAGAGAACATACTGAAAGATGAATAACTATCAAAGTTATGGGAACTATTTGCAACTTGTTCCCAGCATTGCTGATTTTGGATAATTATTCTTTACAAATTAGCTCACAACCAGAGTTCTGACACATCAGCCTGAAGTCCCACTAATATTTGCATTCTCCTCTTCCTTGTACTTTCCATAAGAGTCTTGATCCTCTTGCTGTGTCATCTGGCCTAGGGTTTATCATGTTGTGAAGGATTTAATAACTTTCAATCTGCTTAAGCATGGGCAGGCACGGCGTTAATCCAGTGGAAAACAGGCTGCATCACAAATTGTGCTTGCCATCCAAGAGTGGTGAAGCTTCTTTGCTATTGACCTATACTCCATGCATGACTGTTAATTTGGGTGTACTTTAATAATTTTAATGAAGCTCTATTTGGTATTTTAAATGCCCGAGAATAATTTTCAGAGTTATGTAAGTCAGGGCATGTAACCTGGCCCTCTTGTCATAACAGGCTTTCAAAGTTGGCTGTGAAATGGGACTATAATTCTGCCTCACTATGCAGAAAATATTAGTCATTTTATAGTGCTAGGGTTTTTCAACAGGTATATTTAGCTTTGTCATACTATAACCTTTATTCTTTGTGCGTATGAGAACAACAGAGAGGTGATTGCTCACTCCACCTTTTTAAAGGATTGTTGAGATGAATACTGTGCTGTATTTTTAAGAACTTCTTATAACTGGAAGGTGGTTGGAGTCTTCATAAAATATTTTCTCTGAAAAATACATGTGGATTGTGTGAATATTTTATCTTATGGAGCCTTTTAAAATACAAATTTTTTAAAAACTGCCTGGTACGGTGTAACTGACTGTTTTGTGAAGTTATTTATAGAGAAACTGTTTTATGTGTTTCATATGGGCATTGCTTCTACTTTAAAATCTTCTATTGTCAAGCCAGCTAGTACATGCAATTCCTGTCTACTTGCTTGGCAGACTTTGAGCTTTAATTGCTTTTTTCCCCCCCCTTTGCAATCACAGTGCAATATAGTGTGGGGAAAAAAAAAGACAAAAAACCTCCCTCCCCCCTCCAAAAAAGAGCGACTAACTAACCCCAAACTCTAGCACCTTCCAGTTTATTTTTTCGTTGTTGTGAGAGTCCTTGTGCCTTCAATGCAGTTGCAGGTAGTCCATAGAGAATCCTTTATTCATTACTGTGAGCTTAAGTCTTGTCTATTTTGGACATTACTGGTGGCTAAAAGAGTTAGTTCATTTTACCTGTGGTTAGTATTTCCCTAAAGTAGTGCTTGCCTTCCTGCAGTGATTCTGGGTGGTTTAACAGTCTCTAAGTGAAGCAATGCTGGAGTTGTTCACACGGTGAACAGGAATGGGGTTTTCTTTAGGAAAACTTTTCTTTAGGAAACTGATTTCTGGTTAAGGCTGATTTTGATCTGCAGCACATTTCTAGCTGACATAATTCGGTTAAATCAAGCTACAGATGTGTTTCAGTGAAGTTTATGTAGTACACCAGAAAAGCATTAAGGTTATTTTTTTAAATATGAATAAGATCATGATCTGTTTTTCTTTTTGTAACTGAACATTCTTTTAGGAAAACTTTCTGTTTGACTTTGACATATGCTTCTTACCCTTGCAAGGCAAAAGTGCCAGATTTCAGTTATATCTTGGTGAAAGTTATTTTAACTTTTTTTTTTTTTTTGAGAAGCATTTCCTTCAGTACAATCACTGCTGTGCAGACAATAAGGACATGGGCTCCTAGGAAGAACATTATGCAGTTGGCCTTCAGTTTGGCCTCTTTGTTCTTGCAGATCATTACTCGTTGTATTGATTGTTTATGGCATGTGTTTATCCTGGCATAATTTTTGAATAATAATTTTGTGCTGTGCACAGTGTGTCCATTCGTGGGTAAGTCACTGCCCTCAGTCAGCTGGGGAAGGAGCTGCCCCTGTCCCATTGCTGCTGGCCTGGTGACACTGCAAGCTCCATGCCCAGAGTGGTTCTCATCCCACATACTGTGATGTTTTCAGCAGTGTTGGTCATATTAACTGCAGTGTTGCTGGTCCTCAGACCTCCATGCATGCAGAACAGAGCTGCTCACCCAGGAAAATAGAGATTAAAGAGAGACCTCCATGCATGCAGAACAGAGCTGTTCACCCAGGAAAATAGAGATTAAAGACAGGGCAGATGGTGCTGGTTGGCCACAGGGCATTGACCAGTATTGGTTCACATAAGGGAGAGGACCCTTTCATTTCCTTATTCTTCTGTTTTCCCACATTTGCCCTTCCTGAATCACATCGATTTCTCCTTTTTTTCCTGCCCTAAAGATTCTATAGCAACTCTTACTGTCCCAAGTTGCTCTGCCTTGAACACCATAGCAGGTTTTCAAGCCCCACCTGTAGTAACAGTCTGTGAGGTGCTCTGAAGAGCCTTTCCATTCCTCACCATGATGGGTCTCACACACACACACTGGTGTTCTCACGCCCACAGCTGCTCCTCTGTATGCCTTTGCAAGTGAACATGAGTCTCTACCACATCACCTAAACATTTTCACCTTGTTAAGCATTTTGGGTGTAAGATTTTTTTCCCCCCATACATTATGGACAGCAACAGGAAAAATATACCAGTGCTTTTTGTTGACTTGCACACTCTGTATTGTGTCTCAGCAAGTCAAGTTAAAGTATTGCTAGAATTTTGGTGCCAACAGCATTTCATCTTCTACCCTTAGAGGAAAAGAAGAACATTTTGGTGAAACGCTGTCAAACTGTAAGTGTTTTTATGTCCAAGAACAAGATTCTTTATGGAGCAATGTGAACTAAAAGCTCAATATTACAATATCTCTTGAAATTGCTTTCCTTAAGTCATTGTGCTTCATGATAGGGCTTTAACTTTTGCTTGATTTCTGCTCTGAAATTAGCAGTAAGATATTTGTTTCAAACATATAACTTGCGGTTGTCAAAGTTTCCTGCAGGTGCAAAAATGAAGTGCAGCACATGTTGCTGCAAAACCCCAAGCATTTCTTCGACTTCAGCAGATGTAGAGTGGGAAGAGTCAAGTAAATGAGAAATCAGTGCGATGAAATGAAATTTATGCCATATTTCAAATTTGACATCATTGGTTTAGGTCTGAAGTGAAAACAAATGAAAGCACCAATCATGAAGTGAAACCTACTGCCCTGAAGCGTGTGAAGGTTCTTGAGTTGTCTTCATAAAGTTTTGTGGGGTTCGTTTTTATTTGTTTGTTTAGAGGGAGGGATGTTTCAGCCTTCCTCAAGCTTATTGCCTCCTTCTACACTTTGCCCACTTGTTTTCATGAATAGTACAAAGAGTCTCCTGCCACAGACCATTAACTCTTGCTCAGTTCTTCTTAAATCTGCTTTCTTCTGCATATTAATGGCATGGACATGTGTGGTTAAGGCAGTGCTGGATAACAGCACGTTTGCCTGTTGACTCTGGTTGCTTGGAATACACTCAAAGGCTGATGTAAGAGAGCGGATGGAGGAGCTGCTTAAGTACCACCTTTATATGTCCATCTGCCTAGTTTTTAGAAAAACATGCCCATTTAGGTTAAGAATAAGGAAGAAAAAGGAAATAAGATCAGGTATGTTAGAAATCTAAGGAAAAACCGAATAATGAAGCTCTTGAGGCTGAGTTTTTCTGACCTTTCACAGTTGTTCCATGATATGTAGTAACTATTGGGGCTACATGAGCCTGCACCTCAGTGCTGAGTCTGAATTAATAAGTATGTTATGGTTTATTAAATCACCAATTGTGATTATCTAATGGGTATAAACACTCTACGTGTCAGAACTTGCCCTAGCTAGTCCTGCAGGCCTGTGGGAAAATCCTAAAAGGATTGTGTCAGAGATACAACATTAAAGCTTAAAAATAGGCATTTTGCTCCTCAAAAGAATTTGCTTCTCTTCCAAATTTGTTACTCACTGAGTCATGCTCTTATACACAATTGTAGTGACCTCATCTTTGCTGGAGAGAGTTGAAGCTATTCAAACTTTGCATTCATTTCACCTCTAGCAGCAAAAAATGTGAACCCATACACCTGTATTTGTGCACATAGTTTTTTTTTTTAAAGACTCAAAAAGCTGTTGCTCAGATCAGTGTTTGTCATTAAAATAGGTGAAACTACTGTATGTAGATTTGTGCCTAGCTGTGCTTTAAATGAATCTGTAAATACCAAGAATGAAGCAGTTCAGTGTAAAGTAGCACTAAACAAATCCAAACTTTAAGGCTTCACAGATAAGCCTTTCATTTCAAACTTTTATTAGCTATAGCTCTGCTGACATATATATAAAACATAATACTCTGTAAATAGGTTTACAATTATCATATGTTGCCTTTTTTATGATGACTAAAAATGATTAAAAATAGTGCTCATGACTTTGGATTACCTGGGTATTCAGCCAAATAATTTTGATGTCTCTTAATTGTTGATTTTGTGCCTGAAAGTAATTCATGGTATAAAAATAGATCTCAATTTCTCAAAATTTAATTCACTTACTCTGTGATGTTTTAAACTTGTGGTCAGCCTGAAACAACCATGAGGTTTAGGTTTTGTACTTTTGTTCCACAGCTTGAACTGTCAGAAGCAAATCAATCAATAAATACGATTTTTTTCAGAGAATCTATAAAAGCTTTATCTGAGTCTTTCAAAATTGTTGATGAAGTTTTAGGTCTGACTGATGAAGTTGTGGTCCTGTAATACCTTATTTTATATGTACAACTTCATGGTAGCAATAGCTTTTTTTTTCTGTTTATCCCAAAGTGTATCTGATTCTTTTAATCTCTGTGTGGAGATCATTGTCTAGAGCTGTAGATTAAATGTTTTGGTTTTCTTTGTGTGCTTTCAGGTGAGTTGTGTAACCTCATAACGCTGGATGTAGCGCACAATCAGCTTGAACATCTTCCAGAAGAGATTGGAAGCTGCACGCAAATCACCAACCTTGACTTGCAGCACAATGAGCTCCTAGACCTGCCAGAAACTATAGGTATGTGAAGAGGCTGGAGAAGAGAAAATAAGTCATTATTTCAAAATGTTCAGTAAGAGGAACAAATTTCAGAATGAATATTGGGCTGGTGACTGTAGGATGACTGGTGTTCAGCTCAAGGCAGCTTCATGTGCAAGGTGTGCATGTAACCTTAAATGTTGCCTTAAATCATCTAAGAATGAGAGTTATGAAGATAAAAAATCCATCACTTCTAAATCTTCAGGTGTTCTGTGGTTATAAGTAAATGTCTACTGTTTGTCTATTCGTTCTGTAAAGAAACTGAGCATAAAAAGAAATAAAAGGCTAAAAGATTAGTAGTTGAAGTGTAATAGGTGGGCAGATAGTTTTAATTGACATATTTGGCTAAAGAAAAATAGAACTAAACACATAAATGTTTTAAATTCATTATGTATGTGTTAAGGTCTCTAGTAGAACATCAAAAAACCCCTTTGAAGTCCACAAAGTTATCATGCTCTAATGCAGTAGAAGACAGAGGGTTTGCAACTTTGGGAATAACTGACTAAGATAAACACTGTCCTGGTTGGTTTCAGAACCTCATATAGCATGAAGCAACAAAACATGACTTTTCCTATTTCACTAAATCAGCTTTAAACAGATGGCAGAAAAAAAATGGCTACTGAGATTTAAAAAGACAAAAACCAAGGACATCATGTTTCTAAGCTCTGCTTGTCACCAGAACATGCTCAGAAGAATGAACGTTACCAGTTAAACAATATTTATTGTTACACCATTTCATTAAAGTACTTTAGCACATAGTAAAGTGAATGGGCAGAAGAGTGAGGAACCACTTAACGACACTCCAGCTTTTCTTTTAGCAGTACATTGTTGAGTGTGGAGTTACTGTGGCTTTTTGTTGAGAAGGTTTGACCCGAACAAAGTTTACATTGATGATGTATCCACTGGAGCTAAACTTCCTTCCTGGATTCAATGATATTTTTAAACTCTGGAGATCCCATTCCATCTGGAATTTGCATCTAACTTCCACAATTCATAAGCACAGCCTTAATTTTTGTAGCTCTTTTGTAAATCTTACTGGAAGTTGTTTTACATAAAACTTGTGTAGTGTATATGTCATATTTAGGACATGAGTTCTCTGGATAAACAGAGTCTGGGAAAAATTCTCTGAGCACATGTGAGATTTCTGTTGTCAGGGCTTATAGACTACTATTGTTGATTCTTGTGCAGAATAGTAGTGCAGTGTAGTAAGTTGTTTAGTAACTGGCAGTCACGGAGCTTCACAGAGGACCAAAAAAAAGAAATCTCACTTGTAATGTGCTGCAAGACTGTTCTTACAGAGAAAGGTCTTTGGGTAGGAGGAGCACAAAGTTATTAGGCAGTTAAGTTACTTGTGCTAGATACGAAATTGCTCACTATGCAATCAAGATAGTTTGGACTCACCTATTTCTTCAGAAAGTTTTTGTAAGCTTAGGCGGCTTCTATTGAGTCAGGTCCCTATCTGGTTGAACTGGATTTCTGCCCATTTGCTTTTTGTTTTTCCATTGCATCGTCTTTATGGTGTTTTGAAGCTACTTATTTTTAAATGTCTGTAGCTGTCTCTTTACATGCCTATCTGAGCTGAATATCAGTGGTTTAGAGCTCAGCAAACCACCAAAGACAGCTGAATAAGGGTAAGAGATGGCAATGAGCTGTCATGTTGTTAACCTTACACTGGTTCAGTTTTCACCCCGCTGGAAAATACCTCTTGTACAAAGCATGTTTTAAAAAAAAACAAAACCTTAAGATTTTAAGTCAAAACTTTAAATCAGGAATCAGTTTGTATCACATACAGTTCACCAACAGAATTTAATACTGAAGGGAAAAACCTTTTAAACTCCATCTTAAATGATAACAATCAGCCTACATTTATGCATGTTGCAGAAAAGGCAGCTGTAGCCAGTTCAGCAACATTGGCTTTATTTCTTAGTCATCGCAGTTTTGGTTCAGCATAGTAAAGCAAGTTGTGGCATGATTTTTAGATTGCAGCTTGCTTTGTGGTTAGGATTGTTCAGCAAGAAACTCTGAGCACTGAGAAGAACCCAGCGAGTAAATGGCGCGTGGCTGCCTGCACACGCAGCTGCAGCGTGGCCTGTGCAGCCTCTCCACCTCTCATCCACTCTGTCTCTCCCCTGCTCGTGGAATCTACCTGATGTTTGGCACAACTTGGCTTATCTTGCAACATTTACACACTTCCAGGTTTTAGGATGCTTGCTGTATAATATTAGTGCTGTTAATGTTTCTCCAGTTCAGTCAGACTGGAGGGGGTTGCTGGCCAGGGATGGAAAAGAAAAAGCACATTTGCTTCTTATAAATATTTCATGTTCTGTGAGCCTAGGAGCCTCCTGTTATGGGCCAGACTTTCCATTACTGCCAGGTCTGCCCCCTCCTCCCCCACCAACACCCTTTTGATGGAGGCCTCATTTTTCTGTTGAGAGTGATGTTTTTGTCACGCTGGTTTGAAAAACAAACAACCCCTTACTTCTCTACTTCTCCTTCCCCTCAAACAGGACCCTTCCCTTCTCCCCCTCAATAAAACTCTTGCAGAATACTTGTTCAAGTCACTGCTGGACTTTCTAACCAAGTTTTTGGTTTGCCACAGAAAGATTTCTGAATTTGCCAAATTGGAAAAAAAACCAACAAACAACTTGTTCTTAACTGACAGAGTGTCCAGAAATATGATGGAGCTGTGGGGAAGGGATGTTGGAGGGTGACATGCAGGGGAGTGGCAGGGAAGGGAATTATGCATCAGCAATGATTACAGAGGTAGCAGAGCCAATATACCCACTCTGTCAAAATACCAACTTCTTGTTTCAACTAATGCTGTAGCAGCACAATTTTGTGCAGTAACAAATGTCGATTTTAGATATTAGTTGTCAGGAAGTGACCTAATGTCTTGCTTTATAGATATTGGCTTAATACATTCATATCTGTATTTCTGTTGATTGAAAATTATAAAGTACTTTGTATATTAGATCACTTCCTGTAAGAAAAATGAGCTTTGTAGAACAGCTTAGCACATTCCAAGAGTCTCAAGTCTAGAATCAAAATCATAGTGGTATCTTAGCTGCTTAGTGTGTTAATTGCAGATTACACCCCCCTGTGGTTGTTTTTTTTGCTTTTGGGGGGTGGTGGAATTGTGATCTACTTTTATTGACATAGTGTCTTATCTCTGTATACTTAGCTGGCACACTAATATATCCAAAGGATATCTAAAAGAAAGTGAAGAACATATCATTTCTATTAAAATTATTAATTGGACTTTTGAAACAGAAAACACATTTTGGGTGGAGTAAAGTGTTTCTTAGTATTACAGACTAGCTTAGATAATTTTGTCCTGCAAATACTACATTGTGAGTGTTCGCTCTTTGAACTTTTAATTTTAACATGCTATACAAATGTGTTTACAGTTTCTTATTTAAAAGTACAGAAACACTTATTTGAGTGAGAAATTCAACAGAAGCAGAATTACAACTTTAAAAAAAATCAGATTCCTCTTCTGCTTTGTCATTTTCTAGTTTCGTGTGTTTACTTGTGCAGTTTGAGTATAGTCAAATGTGCCATATTCACAGACATTTAAGGCAACAGACATTTTAATTAAAAAAAATAGTTGTAAGTGTTCCAACATTATACTTTAAAAGCACAAAAAATTCCATCAGTGGACACACTTTCCAGTGTCTGACACTGCACTGTTCCAAGGAGATGGTTAGGAAAAGAAGAGGCATATTCACAGCCCTGTCTTACACTCCTGCCCCTTCGCTGTGGCACATCAGCTCAGAAGCTGAAATCACGACTGTCATGAAAGCAAATATTATGTGGAGTGACTTTACTGTTTTTGCAGGTTGAAATTGTGCTCCAAACTAGGCTTCAAACCTGTTCAGCCCCAGTGTACCTCTGAGAGCACTGCTGTGCTTTTTAAACCTACAGTTGATAAAACATGAAGTGGTGTTGACCAGAACCAGACGTATGTAATTGGCACAGCTCAGGTTATACAAATTGTGGTTGAGAGCTTTAAGTTCCTAGAAGTAAAGACATTTCTGTAGAAATGTGGAACTACTTAAAAATGGTATTTTAAATTGGGCAGGCTGAGCAAAAACAGGAGTCTTACTCTGAAATGCCTGAGCACCTGCAGCTCCCTCAGTGCTTGGGGCAGTGTTCATATGCAATGACGGGTTTGATGTTACTAATTGCTCACTGTTCTGATGGAATAAAGTGCATAGGCTCCTGCTCCTCCAGCTTTCATGGCAATGCTCATATTCCTAACATTTAAGCACGTGACCTTGTGCTTTGGTCTGAACGTTCCATGCTTTGTGGCTGAGAGAGATCTGATCAGCATTCGGTGCTTTGTCTAAAGTTTTCTTCTTGGACTGTGCTGCTAATGAAGCATCTTTAATTAGACTGTGCTTGTATCAGCAATCTCAGTAAGCTCAGCCACTCTTAGATTCTCATTTCTGTGTTATAAGCCTTGTCTTGTTCTTGTGGTGGTCTCGTAAAGGGAGAGAAGCTTCTGGTTCTTGTTGGCTCCAATTCTAGACCTAGTAAATGTAAAGCAGTGAAATCGGCTGGAAGATAGTGAGTGGCAAGAGAGGCTGAGTGGGAAGTGA
>NW_008686645.1:0-17202 GCF_000695815.1 Acanthisitta chloris | reverse complement strand
GAATGAGACAAAGCTGTGAGGTGTTGACCTTACACTGGTTAAAAGCAGACTGTACTGCATGTGATGGGGAGGGAACATTTGGGTCTCGGTGTTAGCACAGGTTGCTGTAGATGCTGAAAGCTTACAGGGTGATGTGGCAATTATGCAGAAGAAAAAACAGAACAGTTGCTTCAAAATTTGGGAAGTCAGTGAGCCACACACTGAATCTTTCCCCAGCTCTTGAGGAAGTTTCAGTGTCCTTTCCCCTTTCCTTAGGTTCTTCTCTTGGTATGTGCACTTACATTTTTCTAACTAGAGGGAAGATACTAAGTGGAACCCTGGTCTGTATACAGTAATTCTCACATTCCTTAATTAGCTAAAATTATAAAGGTGTATTTGTGGATTATACATTTTATATGTTTGCTCTATATAGTAGAGCAGACTTAAAAAATTAAATACATCTTTCACTTAGGAAAAAGTAATGTTTTTACTGCGTTGCCAGTTAGGTATAAACTTCCTGCAATGTGATTTATACTTATATAAATCCCTAATTTCACAGAAAGGTTTAAAATTGTTGTTTGAAAAGGCAAAATAAAAAGACCAATGAAAAAGTCAATTAAATAAATTTCAGTTGCTTTGTGTTACTGTATGCAGTGTGAACTGAGTTAAATGCAGCACTTTCATTGATAGCCCCCAAAAAGGCCCAACCATTGCTTTTGACTCTGTTGCAATGTGAAGTGTTTTTGTATTTTTGTATCAGTTTCAGCTAACTACCCTTTTTTTTTGTTTTAATAACTGCATCTCCAATATAGTCAAATACATATGTCTTATCTTCTTTAAAGCTTAGGCTTCCTTCCATTGGCTTATTAATTCTGAGTTTATTGATCTGATGTGTATTTATGATAATATATATTTTATATTTTGGTTGGATATTCTTCTTGGTAAGATTAGGCTGGGACAGCTTATTTTAGTGGATGTGCATACCATCACACAGTAATTAGATGTGGAGACCAGTGTGTACAGATATATTATAACTGCAGCTCAGCATTTCCAGAATGATTTGTATACTGCAGAAAGAAAGAGCCTATAATCTTATTTTCTTTATATAAGAAGCAGGCACAAGGGAGGAGTGATTCAAGGGAACACATCAGAATTGAAACAAGCAGGTTTGTGAGATGCATTTTCATGGGTGCATATTAAATGAAGTTGAATTTTCATTGCTTAGACAGTTTGAGAAACACGTCACTAAGAGTTTGTGCTCTTTAGCCTTATGCAGGTGTTGTGTGTGGTACACGTTGGGTGCTTGAGCCTCTGTCACTCAAGTTTTGCAAGTATCTTGTGTGCATCTTTCACACATATGCAGTTGCCAACGTTCTGGTCTTGAATCAGAGCTGGAAAATAACTGACTGCTGACATGGTCACAGTTTGGCCTTAATCTTGAAATGATGAGGGAAAACCTGTCTTTGGATCATACTGCTAGACTTAAAATGGAGAGAACTCTTTGCTCTCTTCAGATGGCATTTAAACCAGTAGGGGGGTAGAGACTAATTTTAAATTCATGTTAAAGAGCTTTCTAATAGATAACATCTTTGGGAGAATTTCTGGGTTTTTTATAAAGAGGATAATGCACTTTGGTTTGAGCAGGGCAAGGAACGGTGAATCCTGCTGACCCTGGTAATCTGCAAGTCTGAATATGCCTGGTGTATCAGGAGGTATTGGTGGCTGAGAAGAAAACATAAAATACACTAAAAGTCACTTTACTGTTCAACCAGTAAAATCTCCAGGTTTTAAGTCAAACTCTGTGTTGTGTTTATACTTTTGTATTTGGAAGAGTATAATTGCATTTCATGCTTGGGCTTTGGTAGTTGGTAGCAATGATCCAGAGGACTTTTGTGCCAGTCCTGCAGATTGTAAAAAGGATTTGCCTTCTCTCGGATGATCACTGGTAACATGAGTTTACATTCATGCAGATCTAGGGTTTGGTTTAGGAAGGAGTTGCCCCCAGATCAGATGAATAATGACTGGGATTTTGCTCTCCTTTCCTCTGCAGCAAGCTCACTGAGATCACTTTCAGGGTGTCTTGCTGGACCAGTCCTTTTACGCTCTCACCGTGCTGGATGTTGGCAGATGTTGTCTTTGCTTGTGGAATGCAGCTGAAGGTGAAAACACTTTATCTGAAGCCTTTCGTTTCACTTTACAGCTATCAGGGGAACCGGTTTGCTTTCTGACAAGAGATTAGATTAAACATGTCAACAGCTCCTTTCACCTAAAAATCTGTGAAACAGTTAAACACTTGTCACAGTGTATGGCTAACATCTGGAAAAACTAATATATAGTAAGTACAAAGTGTGGCACAGGCTTCTGACTCACAGCTATTTTAGACTAGGAGCACTGTTGGAATATTTGAATGCAGTGTTTAATCTCTATCCACAGGTCATCTCCAGTTTGTCTAGTCTCTCCTCTACAATTTTAAATTCTTTTAAGGCCCTTAGTTCCCACCTTCTTTGTAATATACTCATTGCAGTTCTTTCAGCTTTTTCTTTCGTATTGTCATCCTTGTTATTCTCACTACAAGATTAATATCATGTGGTGTATTAAACTTAAATTATGTATTTTTTTTTAAAGTGCCATCAAGTTTAATTTTTCACAAAAACCTTTTTATTAATTTTGGCTGTGCCTCTTGCTTTCCATTTGTTAAAAATCACACCTGGTATCTTTTGTATGCAAACCAGCAATTTCTCTGTTAGAACAAGATCCCTTAGTGAATTAAGTGAACTGCACTCTGTGCAGTAATGTGTGATCATGTAGAACATGTTCTTTAGTAGGTGGCTGCTCATTGTGTGCCAAGTTTAGTCAAACCAAAATCTAAAAGTATTTATAGAAGTTAGACCATCAAAAATACTCAGTAGTGCCATGTTGTTTGTAGCAAGTTCTGGCAGTTTTCCATTGTGTGCTGAAGTTCATGTATACTTTTGGTTATGATCTTATGGGGTTTTGATGTGCACAGCTCTTATCAGTCCAGTCTGTTTTTAACATTATCTGCTGAACAGATTTTAAATTGAATTGATGCTTTTGGTTTATTTAGAAGAAAGCAACTGATCCTGATAGCAAACTAGCTCAATGAACTAGGTTCTATAAAACAGACTACTCACTCCATCTTTTAGTAATGCTGCAGTAACATTTTACAATAATAATGACCCTTCACCTAAGGATTGGGAATTTGAAGGATTGTTTTAACTAAGGGAGGGAAAGGAAGAGGTGTGGTAAACCTCAGAAGAAGAGACCATTTGTCACTCCCTTTTGAAAGCACTGGTAGGACTTTGAATTAGGAACTTGTATTTCTTTATATTATCCAACATAGCAGTTCTTTCTTATCTTGATTTTGGAGTACTCAGAAAGGAGATGTATTGTTCCTACTTGGTGAACCGCTTCAGGTGGTCTCTCTCAAAAGTGTGTTTTTCTAAGCATGGTTTCCTGCTTTATTTCCCATCTTCCCTTTGTTTTGGGATTGGCAAACACCTGTCCTTCCTTTGACTAATATTTTTGAGGTACCTTTAATAAAGACTTTTATTTAAACCATTTATTTAGTCTCTTTTATAGTAACAGAGTTGAATTTCATGTTTCTGGATTTGCATGTTTCCAAGCATTTTTATTTCATTTCTGTGTAAATGAAGCAGCTAATCCTGAGAGAGACATGCAGTCACTTCAGTGAAGAGATTATGGATTCTGTGCTTAGGCTGCTTCAAACCCCAGAGCTGGGCCAAGTGCAGCCTGCTGATGGGTGTTAGTACTCTGCTGATGAGAAAATGGACCTGAAACAAGGTGTCTGTGGGAAGCTTGAGTCCCAGGAGTGACTGTTCATGCCAGAAGTTGAACTAAAGCAATTTTTCAGTGACTTTCTTAGGCGTGGCATGTGTTTAGGGCTTAGTCAGGCTTTGCTATCGTATTTTTAGAAGTACCAGTGAATAGGGCAGTTGAGTTTACAAGGTTTTTTGTACTGGGCTGTCTAAGAAAACAAGTTGGAAGTGGTTTTACTTGTTGCTTTTCTTGCTGGTAGCTGCTTTTCACTTGTGGTTATCAAACTGTCATGCTCATGAACATCTAGTGCTGTGTTTTTTGAGTCACTACCTGCGAGATGCTGTTTTAGAGGAGCTGCTGAGGTATGGCTTCAATGACAAAAGTACAGCCACAAATGATCCTGATGACAGTCTGACTGAGTTGGGCATGATCAATTGTTACCTTCCTTGCCTTATTTCTAGACTTAACCTGACAGCCCATCAGCAAAATACCCAATGTGGTGCAATCTCAGAAAACAGTAGCTGAACTGGAAATGATGGAGATGAGTGCAGGCACTGCAAATATGAGTATCAGCTAGGTAAGCCTGAGCTCAGGGAGCTGTATATGGCATCACTTGATGTGATGCACAAGGTGTGCTGTTTAGCAGCTTGTAACAGTTTCTGTTGTAAACCTGAGTTTGTCACTTGGTGGTCAGAGCTGGCAAGGAGGCCTGAGCATGAGGGACCATGGAGGCAAGTGTTAGCATCATTGTACTGAGCATTCTATAAAAAAAAAACCAAAAACCAAGGTAGACTTTAGCACACTGAGCAGAGGGAAGAGCTCCAAGGGTCATCTTGTTTAGTGAAGATGAGACTAAGATTTAGCTTGTTCAGCATGTGAAGATCATAGAATTTTAGGGGTTGGAATGGACCTTACAGATCAACTAGTCCCAACTCCCTGCCATGGGCAGGAACATCTCCCACCAGATCAGGTTGCTCAAGGCTTCATCCAGCCTGGCCTTGAACACTGCCAGGGTTGGGGCACCCACTACTTCCCTGAGCAACCTGTTCCAATGTCTCATCACCCTCACACTAAAAAACATTTTTTCTAATATCTAACCTAAACTCCCCCTCCTTCAGTTTGAACCAATTACCCCTTGTTCTGTCATTGCAGTTATCTAAGGTAAAAGTTGAGAAAGGTTTCTCACCACGAGGCATTCACAATGAGGTGTGAGGATGATCAATGAGGATGAAGAGACATCTGAGTCTTGTTGACAGAAGATTAAATGGCAATAAATTAATTTCTGTAAACAAATTCAGGCTTGATATGAGAAGGTGGCCCATGCTGCCTGCATCAGCTGGGTGCAGGACAGGCCTTCCAGGAGCAGTGGGAGAGGTACTACTGATGAGGCTCCATCTGAAATCTTACTGGTTTTGTTCTCAGGAAGAACTGTATTTAGTGCTGTGGTGTGTAAAACACTCATAAAGAATGTGGCACACGCAGGATGTGTCTTCTGTTATGCATTTGCATGCCTTTCCCATGGAGGAGAAAGATAAGTAGTAGAAAAACATTGGTAAAGTTCTATTAAGAAATGCTACTTATGATAAGAAAAAAATTACTGGGAGCTGCTATTTATGCCTCTTTTCTGATAATGCCAACGTGTGTCATTCTCTCCTGGAAAATGATGGTACATTTTGACTCTGTCTAATGGCTGCCTTGTTTCATTTTTCTGAAATGCCACATTGCTGGTAGGAAGAGCCATATACATACAACCTGTGCTCACAATCTGGGAGCTGGCATAGCAGTGTTGTATTGCTAAGCAACAGTTGGCATCATGCTGTCTGCTAGAGCCCTTCCCTGCTTACTCTTTTTGTCTGAAAAACCCAGATCAGCATCTAACTAAAGGTTTAAATAGTGAAAAAAAAATAGTAGGTTGATATCTTGTTTTGTGTAAAGTTTGTTGTTAATTTTTTAGTAAAGCATTAAATAACCACTCAGAAATACAGTCACGATGTGCTTTGTTCATCCCTAGGATGGCAAATCCTAATGATCCCGGTGCCTTGCACTGGGATGTTTGTCATGTGAAGTGAGGCCAGTTTTCTATACAGCCAGCAATGCCTGATCTCACAAATATGGCATGTACAAATCTGCATCTTTCTACTAGTGTATTGTAGGATCAGAATAGGCCTTAAGTACTCTCTTTAGTGTGTGTATGCACTGTAGGATTTAACACGAAAAGATGGAGATTTGTGCACTGGAGAGCAGTATTGATAGCCCTGGCTTTAAATGCCCTTTTTTTTGGTTAAGTGAAGACTTTCTTTGCTGCTTCTGCAGAAGTTAATTATATACTTGGTTAGAAAGAAAGCACTTAAAAAATACCAGTAAAAATGCCAATGGGTTAAGGAGTGCTAGGTGGCTACCTCTTTTGACTTTTGTTTAGTTATTGGTGGTACTAAGTCAAATTGGTTTCCATGCTTGTTAGCTAAATGTCAGATATGCACTGAAAATTCATCCTCTTTTTTTTTTTTGATTTGTAAGATATAGATAATTTTTGTTCTGTATAAAGGGTTTTGTGGGGTTTGGGGGAGTTCGGGGTGTGGGGTTTTTTTGTGGTTAGTTTGTTTTTGTTTGCTTTTACTTTTCATTGCTCTTGTGACTCTGTTTTAGTAACTACAGTGAATCATAAAGCATTCCCAATTTCCAGTTTTTATTGTCTACATTCCCAGCTATTGGGTGATGTAGGGACATTCTTACAGTGTATTTTGACCAAGTTAAGTAAAGAGATATTTTGCCACTTGCTTTGCTGCAACTTTTCCTCTGTCTCGCAGACATAGACTACATTTACTTTTCCCTTTGCTGTGCTCCAGTAACCTTCGTATAAGTACATATGCACAAACATTAATACAACCTTCCCTAAATGAGTAGTTAGACTGTACATATTAAGATATCTTCATCTTTTAAACTTATTCCTGATTATTCATGTTGCCATTTGTTAAATCTTACGTTTCTTTTCTAATATGTCTGTCTGGTACTTCAATTTGCAGAGTGAGTGTGGGTGCTTGTAAAAATAAGGGTAAAATAGAAAATATTTTATGAGGAACTGACTGTGTGAACCTGTCCACAAGCTTCCCTGGTGTGAAATACACACCTGTACAGACACCTTTTCTGTAGATATGAGCCAGAAGACTGAGCACTGTTCTTTGTAGTGTTTGCCAGTTGACTTTCCAGTGAAGTTCAAGGTCTTACTACCTGCAAGAGATGCCCCAGCATTTATTAAATGAACCAAGTTTTGTACTGGAAGTACCAGCACCCCATAGTTCAATGACATGCTTAAGCGGTTGATTTTAGTCTCTAGTCCTTGTTATATGGTAAAGGTTGGAGCTGAAGGGAGCTTCAGATGGGAAATTTTCAAGTTCTGAGACTTTTTTTCATGTCACTATGACATATCAAGAAAGACCATCAGTCTGGCAATATTCAGAAATATTTTTACGTACACTATTGCCCGTATTTTTGCAGACTTCCTCCAGAGTTTTCCTTCAGTATCACTCAGAAAACTTGAAAGTTTTGGTGTTTTTTTCCTATCACTTTTTAAAGGCTCTGTTACTATTGGAGGGTTTTTTTTTTCCTGTAGAGGAAGTTGTTTTGCCAGGACCTGAGCTGTATGATGCATGCCCAAGTTCTGGTAATATGAGTCATGGCACTGAATGATGCTATCTTTAATTTTCAAAAGTCATTTTGGGGACATCTGGAAAATGATAGTCTGTTGTGGTGTTAGAAAGATCAGGATAGAAGGACTTCTACAACAGGACATAAGCCTTATAATGCACAAATTCAAAAGAATATTTAATATGCACAATCTACTTCTGCATGGTTGACTTCAGCATTGGAAAGCACTGGAATCAGTGTATCTCCTGGTTTGGGATGACAACTCCATTTCACCATATGAAGTTTGGAAGTGTAGAGTGTGTTGCAACAGAAGATTCAGAAGCCAAACCTTGTTTTGTGCCTTTGTGTGATTCTAATATGTTAATACCTGTTTTCTACCTGTAGGAAATCTATCCAGTCTAAGTCGTCTTGGCCTGAGGTACAATAGGCTGTCAGCAATTCCCAAGTCTTTAGCAAAATGCAGTGAACTTGATGAGCTGAACTTGGAGAACAACAACATTTCTACTTTACCAGAGGTGAGAGCTAGAGGGAGTGCACTCTGGAGGGAATGCTGCTGTGGGGCAGTGGTGTTTTGTAAAGGGATTGGAACACATGAAATCATTTCGCTTTGCATCATAACTCTGAGGAATATCCTTTGTTTTAATCTCTATGTGTGTAATGTGAATTACTGCAATTCTGTACAAACTAGGTATGTTTAATTAGTCATACAACTTCAGTCAAAACTGGGAACAACCCCTGTGATTGTATTTGCTGTTCTGTCTCTTTAGAAAACCTTAAATAGTGAGTCCACGTTCCCACTATTCAAGCTAGATAAGTGTTTCTTAGTGTCTCTGCTTCATGAAGCATTAGGGCCTGGAAATAATTGCTCCAATGACAGAAAAAATATCGGATGTGATTGTTTTTTATTTAGGATATTTATTCCATTTCTTTAGAACCTTTTAAGATGAAGACTTCAGGACACAAAATAAGTTTATAGTCTGTTCTGATTTAATGAAGGCACAAACTACTTTCCTAAACTGTCATCCCCACACCCCCAAATGGTACAATTCCTAGTACAAAATGAGTTAAAAGGTTATTAAGAGGTGTATAGGTAACTATACATATAAGAAGAAAACCAAAATGCATTTGCTGTTAGGCAAATTACTTATAATAACAAAGTACAATAAGTAACTACTTTCCTACAGATAAATTTCTGAACTCAGCAATGATAGACTGAGAACAGAATTTAATAAGTGTTTGGGCAAGACTGTCATTTAAACAAATGCTACTGAGTGAAAGGCACCAAACTGCTTTTAAGATGAGAGCTAAGCTAGCCCACCCCACCCAGATGTGTTATAAAAGCAACTACAGTATAATTACAAAAAGCTAATGTGAGGGATGATTACTTGCCTTAAAATACGTTCAGTCATAATACAAACCTCTTTGTGACTGTGCTGCCTTCTTCAGGTGTATTTGCCACCCATATGTTAACACTTCAGCTGCTAACTTGCAGTCCTGTGGCCTGTTTAAAATAAAACATGCTGTGCTATGAGACAAAGAACTGTATTTGTAGAAGAAATTTCTGAATTTCAAAACGTAGCTGAAGCTGCTGACACAATGCCTAATAAATATTTTATCTTAAAAGGATGGGCTGGGAGAAGGCAGCTCTGCCACAGCTCTCATAGATGTAAGAGTGTTGTTCTCTTTGTACTGCCAAAGCTCTCTTGCTTCCCTTCAAATGTGTTTAATTACTCTAGGCTATTAGAGTGTATTAGCTAACATATTTTTAATACTTTTTTGGGATGCAAGCAGACTTCAAAAATGGCTTTTTGAAATGCCAAGATCCATTTGAAGCAATAAAGTGTGTTAGTAACAGAGCTCAGGGACTGCCTAACCCTAGGACAAAGAATATCTGTTAATTAAAGTGCAGCTAGAAGCAATATTTCCTAATCAAAGATGATGCTAGTTAATGATTGGGTTAAATTAATACTAACTTGAAGATCCATTATTTTATCTGTAGGGGGGGAAAGTGTTTCACTGATATTTGCTGAGATGCCCCCAGTGTCTAAAGTTTTAGCCATGACATGTAGACAAGTCTCTATTTGATCCTGTTTTATTTACAGGAATGTTAATATACTATTTAGAAAAGCAGCCAAAGCTTTCCTGGTGCAACAGCAAAGCTTTTCTTGTTCTTAAAGCTTTTACAGTGAACATAGCACTGAAATTGCAATCCAGACATTAGGAATATGGTTGGAATCATTATCTTGTTAGTGCTCATTCCTGATTGCAGATGTTGCATTATTTATGGTATGCAGTGCCATGCATAAATCTCCAATTTCGGTAATACGCAAATGGGGATGGATTCACGTTGGTATAGTAATAAGCAAAGGTGACACTTTAGCAGTAATTTAGATCTCATAATTCATCTCCACAGTTCCAGCAATGTGCTTGGCATGTAACTGGCAGATAAACTGAGACATGCACTGCTGAGGTTTTGGAATCTTATTAGATGGCAAAAAGAAATGAAACTCTGGATTCAATGGACAGCCACTGCTATCCAGTTTAACTCCAGGCTTCCTGCTTTTCATTTCTTAAGGGGGAAAAAAAAAAGGAGTAGTAGCTACTTAGGAATATTTTGCAAACATGAAGAAAACATGGAATTTCCAAACCCTTCCCATTCTTTTTACTTGTTCTGTCTGATTATCTGAAACTGTTATGGCCTAATAGCAAACTTATACCAGTTGTGATCAAAATACAGGCTTTTATTAAATTAATAAAGATTGGTGCTGAAAGCACCAAACACCTGCTTTGGGAGCTGGTGCATGTGGTTGGTACTTGTTTGGGCCCCACTCTGAGCTGTAAGCAGGTGTCAGGGCTGAGTGAGCTGCAGGTGGGCAGTGCTGGCTGGAGCAGAGATCACAGCTCGGGATGGACGTGCTCTTACTGCCCCTGCCAGCTGCTGCCTGTGCTCCTGTGACAACATGCCATGTAAAATGTTCCTTTTGGAGGAGAAAAGGGTTCCAAAACCTCCTAAACTTTGTGCTTTTAAATGTGATATGTTTGCTTTTTTGGTACCTGGCAGGACCTGAGGGAAATAAGGTAACGGTTGATGACTGAGCAGAGATCGTTGCTGCTGGAAGTTTTATCAAGTTTAACACTGGTTTGTGTGTTGCAACACTTAGGGGATGGACTTGGGGGGGAAAAACGTTTCTAATTAGATCCATGGGGGAAAAGAGATGTATTCAAATAAATCTGTCCTAAGTTCCTGGGTGGTTTTCTTCTTTCCACAGGGTCTTTTATCCAGCCTTGTCAAACTGACTAGTTTAACATTGGCCAGGAACTGCTTCCAGTCCTATCCCGTGGGTGGCCCATCCCAGTTCTCCACAATCTACTCTCTCAATATGGAGCACAACCGCATCAATAAAATCCCCTTTGGAATTTTCTCTAGAGCTAAAGTATTAAGTAAGCTGAACATGAAGGTGAGGAACAGAAACGTGTTACTGTGTAAAATCAATGAGGAGCACTGTTTGCTGCTCCAGGAATTCTGGCAGACTTAATGATACAAGGAATGAATTTGTCACACTGAAGTGGATGCTGCTGCTGTCACATATAGGAATAATTATTAGTCTAAAATTGTAGTGTCAAGATGTTATTAATTTGTCTTTGTTTGTTATTTAAGATTTTGTCATATTTGCTTGAGCTTGAACAATGAAAATAAGAAAGTTGATTTCAAAGTTCTCGAGTATTTACATGGCACACAAGCATGTGGATTAGTTTTTCTCCCTCACACACTGTTACAGGTTAGATTATAAACAAAATCATGTTTATATACAAAATTTTTGAATATATTTTTTCAAAACTTAAGTTTGAAGACTTTTGGCAGTAGTTATAGAGCACAGCAAAAGAACTTGGAATTAGTGCTACATACAGTTGGAGTGAAGAGAACTAGGGAAAAGAGATGATTTTTTTTCTGTGCATGGGTTTATTTCAAATTCTAAAATTATTTTTTAAAAAATAATGTCTGAGCAGTAGCTGAGCTCAGCTACTGTTTTAGAATATAGTTTGACACAAATGGATTCTCAATTTGCATTAAGACCAGTTTTTAGCACATACCCATTTATAACTTTGCATGTTTACCAGGACTTTGTATGACCATTTTTAAAAAAAGATTTTGTGGTGTCTGGTCTAGATCAAATATTATAGCAACATTTGGAGCAGTAAGATATTCAGATTAATTTCAGATTATTTTACTCTGAGCAATTAAAGCATAGTTGTTTTTTTTGTGAAGGGTTTGGGTTGGGTTTTTTTTGTGTGTGGGGGTTATGGTGGTTTATTTGGTGGTGATGTTTTTCTTTTTGAGCGATTTGTTTGGATTTTTTTCCCCAGACTATGTATTTTTAGGATTCAAGCATTGCTGATAGCACCTTTGTAAGTTAGGTTTTTTTTTCCCCCCACCCTCTGTTATATTCAGCAAAAATAGGACAAAAAAATGTTTTAACAACTTGAGACCTTGAGAATTACATACTTGTAATTTTTCCACTTCAGTTCCTATTAGTTACAGAGAGTCACTTCTCTAACTCCAGGTGTCTGGGTTGGTACTACTTGTGCTTGGAGGAAGTTTTTAAAAAAATTGCCCAATTATCAATATTTTATTCTTCTGATTTAATTATCAACTATGTTGCTATGAAGTGGGTTTTTTAAGCAGTTTGTTTAATCTCTCAGATGCATTGCCAGCTTCTTGCAAGTGCAGACCCTAAATGTTTGATATGTTAAATCACAGGACAATCAGCTGACCTCTCTCCCCTTGGACTTCGGGACTTGGACTAGTATGGTAGAACTGAATTTAGCGACTAATCAGCTCACGAAAATCCCTGAGGATGTATCTGGGCTTGTTTCTCTTGAGGTGAGAAGAGTATAAATTAACAGCTAAGTGAATCCCTGCAAAATAGGCATTCTCTACTTCAGGTTTAAGTAGTACTACTTTTGGGTCAAATAAAGCCAAATAAATACATGTATGATTGCTATTTAATCTGCTGTTGGATCTGTTTATGGCTGTCAGCTTTTAGAGTGTTGTTCTTCAGGCTCTAGATGAGTGTCTGTGCACAAATGGCAAAGTACAGATATATTTTTGGCTATGTAGAAATTTCAATTCCTGGAGACCAGCATGGAAGCAACAGAGATTAGAAAACCAGAATGAAATGGTCTACAGCCAGAGGTGGCTTGAGTGTTGCACTGTGAACCTTGTGGGCAGATGGGTGGGAATTCTCAGGCTTTGAGGGGGAAGAACTCATGGGTTGAAACTGTGAACTAAACCTGTTATGTCCCCTCATCCTGTTTTCCAAGATACCATCAGCAGATGCAAATTAATTGCCTTGAAGGGACATAAAGATAGAGGTACTTGTTTGGGCAGTTGAGTGGACTTTGTAGGCTCTAGGTGTTGCTGGGAAAAATCTGTTAAAGAACAGTAGCAGATGACATCTTTGAAAATGTGAATTTTCAATGTGAGTGAGTGCTGCTGTGAATATTTAATTATTCCTGTAGTTTGGGGCGAACATTATATGACAGAGTAATAGCTATTTAATGGCTCAGTTGCCTTTTAAGTTAAGGCTGTGGTTGATGCAATTGGGAGGTTAGTAACCTCAAACAACTGGATTTGCTGGTGATCTGTGGCTGCCAGAGCTGGAGAGCTGCATGGCCTGCAGACCCATGACCACTGCTATTCTCTGTAATTAAAGAATCAAATGCAAAGAGCTATTTGGGCAGTGTTTACACAAAAGTGAAGGTTCCCACAGCAGTGCTAAGTCAGCTGCATTGCATGTAGGTAATGTTTTCTGCTCCTGCCTTTGTTTTTTGGTTAAAACATTACTGTTTTTACAGTTCTGTGCATATTGTAGTGCATAAAGGAAGTTCACTGAAATACTTGTGCCAGTGCTAAGGCTTTGGCTTTTAATTTTGATTTTCACTTTGATTTTCCCCTTGTTTGTATTCTGTTCCTGCCTTTGGTGTTTCCACATTCCAGTGAGAGTTGGGATGGGTAGAAGACAGGCATCTGCACCCTGGGCTCATTGTCTGTGGCTGGGATGAGGGTGCTCACTGGCTGCTCTTTCACATCCTCATGTTTCATTGTACCTTCTTAAATAAATAAATAATAGCACTGTTTAATCAGGAATTAATTACCTTACTACTTGCTGTGCTGTTACAAGGCTGGATTACTTCTAAGGTCTGCAGGACTCCTCTAGAGGAAAAATGGTATGTTAGTGTAACTCCTGGTAACTTGCTCGTGGAATAGGAAATAACTCTGTAAATTGACATTGCTAAGAAGGATACATTTCTTGAACCTGGGGTGTTTATAATTTGACTTAGAAAGGAGGACAAAAGCAGGAGTTTATTTGCTGCTGGTCCTAACCAAAGGGACACAGGGAGAAGAGGAGGTACTAAGCTGTCTGAGGAAGACTTGGCAAACACAGCAAATAACATAAAATATGATTATGAGATAGCTATAAGGAAGCATAACAAAATGTTAGGCCAGTCCAGGAAGAAATTGTTTTTCCTTGGTCATTTGAAGAATTAAGGTGGTTATTGGTTTTGATTTGCATTTATTATTGCATATAATAATATTTGAAAGATGTATGTCCTGAATATATGTATTTCAGTCATTAAAGACTTAAAAATTTTTAGATCACTGACTTGTTTTTTTCTTCTTTTTTTAATTTTAATTAATCCATGATGTAAATGTAGACTAATCTTGAACTTCAATCCTACAAAATATAAAAAGATTGTGTCTTAATCTGTTGTTTACTTACTACATTGCTGACATTCTGTGTGTTTGGTTGTTGTGGTTTTTTTTTTTGGAGGTTCTTATCTTGTCAAACAATCTCCTAAAGAAACTTCCCCATGGAATTGGAAATCTACGGAAACTACGAGAGTTAGATCTAGAAGAAAACAAACTGGAATCCTTGCCAAATGAAATTGCTTACCTCAAGGATCTGCAGGTGAAACAATAATTGCTGGAGATAAACATCTTGTGGGCTTTATTTACACCATGCTGATTTCATTACAGCTAGTTGGATGAGCGGAAACTATTTGAGACTGGACACATAACCAAAAGTTAAGAATCTTGTGCAACTTCACCCACAATTAGTCCCCACTAATTCCTCCCCACATTTGCTAGTTCATGTTGAACAAACAAGTTTTGAAGGTTTTGACTGTTGTACCATGAGCACAATACTGCCACAGGAGTAGCCTCTGATTTCAGCCAGGCTCATGAAATCTTTTATGTCTAAGCATGTGTTTTATTCTGCACTGTTTTATTTTTATGTTTAGTGATGCATAACAGAGGTTTGAAATGTTGAGCGATGGAAATTTTGTTTAAATGCAGGAGAGTAGAAATCTTCCCTTTATTAGCTATATATCTTGCTGATATTCCAAGCAAAATTCCTTAAGTTAATTTTTTAAAATGTATTTTTTCCCCTTAGAAATTGGTTCTGACCAACAATCAGTTGACCACCCTTCCCAGAGGTATAGGTCACCTTACCAATCTGACGCACCTTGGGCTTGGAGAGAATCTTCTCACACACCTTCCTGAGGAAATTGGTAAGATCCCCTTTTCTGGTTTGGTGCAGTGTGCCTGAGCCGAGGCAGTTACTGACACACACGATAGGCATCTACTCTGCTCTTAAGTAGAAGCCACAAAATTCATCTGAAACTAAATATACACGACCTGATGTGAAGGAAGCATGTGCCACAGGAACAGCACTAGAATGTAGGATCTTTATCTTGCTGAACTGTCATGAAACGGATGCGCTTTTTTTTTCTCCAGTTCTGCTGCAGAAAGCTGATGAACACACACTCACTTGTAGTGGTGACATTCCATTTCTCTCCAAATTCTCCCACAATTCGCGTATTATCCATCACTCAACTTCATAAATCTATTCTTGGAAAGAGAAAGGGAATGCACTACTCCTACTCTAATTCCATGGTGTAGACAAAAACCTCGTGTAAGGTTTAGATAGCTGAAGCACGTTTCTGGTGATAGTCCCTCTGCATACTTTTGTTTATAGACCATCATATTGTTTTTCACCTTGATGAGGTAAGAAAAGGAAGTGGAAGAAATCGTGGTAAAGAAAGGAAGGAATGTGATTTTTTTTTTTTTTTTTTTTTTTTTTTGTCTACCTGAGACATTCAGACTAGATAGGATTCAGAGCATCTGAAACCGAGAGCTCAAGTTTCTTTTGTAGTTGGTCTCAAGGGTATACATCCAGAGCATGATTCAGAGCACTAAAGTTAAAATCTTACAGTTAGAACGTACTATGGAGGAAAAATGATGGGCCAAGGTACACAAAACAAAATATAGTCAGAAACAGTGATGTGCATATGAGAAAAGCATGGTCTGTCTCTCCCAGCATCCTGTGTGAGGAGCCATTACAGCTTCTGCTCATCTTGTCTGTGCCTCAATGTGAGAAGAGCGTGAAACAGTCTAAACCAGGAGCTTTGTCATTTAGTTCATAAGTTAGTGGAGAGAGTTGGGATGCTGTGGAAATGAACTGTGGAATTAAAGTCAGTAAGCACATTTGAAATACTATTATAGGAGTTGGTTATTAATGCTGGTTATCTTCAGAGATTAGAGAACTGTTAACTGTTTGCAGATGTGATTGCTTCATGTATCATGTTATCAGCTATTTCTCATTATTTCTTCTAGAGCTTTTCCTTATTTTTTGTATTCTATGCCATGAATCCTAGCTACTGCTTTCTCTTGTCCAAGATTAAATAGTCTTTTATGTTTAGGAGATGTTTATGGTATGTAAGATTGGGACATCAGGAATGTTTTGAGGACTTTTTACATTTTTCAAAGGAGGAATGGAAGTTTAAAGAAACAAGATTGCTCCATTTTCCAGCTTCTGCTTAATGTGTATTGCAGTATCTGGTAGAGGCAAGTTGTAAAACTTGAACCTGGGAAAAAATTTTCACGCTTGTTAGTTCTATGTAATAAATTCACTGCTGTGCAGAGAACTCTCCTGCTTTCTTCCTGTGACACATGACAGTTACAGCTTCAGGTCTTTAATACATGGGTTCTAATTAGATAAAAGGTATGACAGATATTTTAAATGAGATAATAGATACTGTATGGTATAAGTATTTTCTATGTCCTTTAGATAGCTATTCAGTGTTGCCTGCAATTGCATAGCTCTTGACTGAACAGTTGTGGTGAAGTCCCTCTCAGTTCTCTTAAATTATATATTTATATTTGCAGTTCAGTTATTATCTAAAGGAGATGTAGTAATGGATATTTTTACAGGGAAACTAAAGCAAATTGGTTCTTGCTTAGGTACCAGTGAACAAAATTTGCTGTGCTTGAAAATAAGAGTTTGGATAAGTCACAGATTCTGTCTGTATAGGAAAGAACCTTCAAGTGGACTCAGAGTCTGTCTAAAAGTTACAAACTGCATGAATCAAAAATACACTACTCTTTATTGTTTTATTTTAACCAGGTACACTGGAGAATCTGGAAGAACTGTATTTGAATGACAACCCCAATCTGCACAGCCTTCCCTTTGAGCTGGCTCTTTGCAGCAAACTGTCAATAATGAGTATTGAGAACTGCCCACTCAGCCACCTTCCACCTCAGATTGTTGCAGGAGGACCCTCCTTCATCATCCAGTTCCTAAAAATGCAGGGACCATATCGTGCCATGGTCTGATGCTATTCGAATTGTCCAATACACTGTAAAAAAATACAAACTGCATTAATGTTGTAATTGTCTGTATATGTATATATAATATAATATATGTGGTTTATATTATA
>NW_008686644.1:0-8468 GCF_000695815.1 Acanthisitta chloris | reverse complement strand
AAAAAAAAGGTATTTTTTTTCTCCAGTGAATAACTTCAACATGGCGTGCTGAAAGGCAGAAGCTTTGCCCGTTCCTAGATCTGAACTGTGATTAAACATCCCCAAAGAGAGCATCTCTCTTCCTCCCGCCACTTCCCCCTCCCTTCCCTCCCCTTAGCGTAAAGCGCCCTCTTTTACGTAGGAAAGGTCAAGTCCTACAACGCACAACCCACGGTCATTACTGTACTGTGACCCAGGGTGTACTGGGGAGGAACGGCCGGGTGTCTCGTGATCAAAAACACTGGGACTTCTTTTTTTTTTTTTTCTCTCTCCTTCTCGTGCGATGGGAATCCGTGGAATTAGACAGCATTTTAACCTCCTGCAGTCACCTTGTGTGCAAATCGCCATCGGAAATCCTAAGGGACCAGGAGACACAGAGAGAGAGAGAAAGAGAGGGAACGTACAGAGAGAGGGAGAGATCGAGGAAATAATGAATAGCCGTAATAGTAGTAGTAGTAATAATAACAGTAATAATCGTCATTAGCCTGTGATACCGCTGCATTTTGTCCGAAGCTGGCAGGAAGGACGATGTGCCCTAGTGGCTACATTTCTCTCCGTCTAAAGGCAGACCAACAACAACTAGGACAAAAAAAAATATAACCCCCCCAAATCAGCAGCAATCCAAGTCACTGAGAAATCGAGAAGGAATGTATTGTGGACCGGGTATATTTAATCTGTAAGGGAGGAAACAAAAAACGTGCTATCCATTCTCATTGATCTGGAGGTCTACAGCCCAGCGCGGGATCCTAGCTGTCAGTCTCCGTGGGGATATATTTTTGCACAGGCGAGAGACTTCTGGATGCTGGGGTAAGATTTTCGTGCTCTTCCTGGAAGCGGTTGAATGTTTCTTCTTTCCCCCTGCTAGGTGGTGAACGAAGCAATTAAGCCAACAGCAAACACCCACCCGGTCCCTTCGCAAACCCCCCTGCATGACTAGAGCAAAGTCATTCGCAAGGCCTTAGTGGAGAGTTTCCCAGGCCCTTGCTCTCCCCTCAGCCCACCCACCTACCCCGCTCCCTTTCTCCCACGGTGTATGAGGCAGAAGTGCCGCTTCTGCTGCGGGAACCTGAGTGAAGGCGGTTGCCTGGGCTGAGGCTAATAGAGCCGGTTGAGAAAAGTAAGGCTGCTTCTCCTAGCTTGGATGCCGACTCGACCTTTCCCAGCATAGGTGGGAAGCAAAGAAGGCTCTTGGCAGGAAAGTGCGCCAGGAGAGGCTGGGGTCAGAGCCCAGGACGCGGGCAGACTTGCAGATTGAGCTGCTGGTTGCTTGGCTTTGTGCTGCGCCGTGTTTTCTTGCACAGCTGGGTCAGGCTGCGTGGAAAAGTGTCTTCTGGATTTTATCCCGGGTTGTTTTACACCCTTGTGTTTCCCTCTGAAATTGTTTTTATCGTTCAAGTGCGGGGCAGGAGGGTGGACGGCTGTGTGTGGAAGAAAGACGAGGAAGGATGTTTAACCTGTCTGCTTTTCGCCATTGTTTGTGTGTATCTTGAGAGAAAAATGCCAGCCGGGCGTTGCAACCTGTCAGTTTAAATTAATTTGACTTTCGTTGTTAATCGCCTTGATTTGAAGGCACTGAGCAAAGTCTTTTCATTTATTCCTGTTTCTATAAAACGGCCTCTATAGTCGGCTTGGGTGAAGAATAATGAAAAAACAGGCTATTTTAAACCTGGCTTTAGCCTTCGAGATGTCGTCGAGTAGGCATAAAAAATGATAGTATTTAATTCAAAGCAATCTTGGATGAGCTTCGTCTCCAGCTAGTGGTTGGTCTGTATTTAAATATGTGAGGGTTTGTAAATACCGTGCTGCATGAACACTTGATGGGAAAATAAAACCGAAAGAGAAAGAACGAGTAACCCCCATACTCTGCCTCGTCCGATTCGGGGGGTTTTGCCCAAATTCTCACGGCCAGTGTGGATCTGTCATACTTATGTGCCCCGAATTCTGGAACAAGTGACATTAGTGTCAGCGTGTCAGTGTTGAAAAGTCGGGAAAGGGAAAGAAGCGGGACCCTGAGCAGGCTCCCACCCCGGCATAGGCAAGAGCAGCCATATTAGACTTAGAGGGTGAGCTGTTTTTATGGGTATCTTTGCGTGACATATGAGAAAAGAGACAAGAAGAGATCCTTGCAGAGCCGGCTGAGCTGTACGTGGCCGCACAATTGCATCCTCGACTGCAGCACGTATTTTAAATTCATGTTCTACAAATAGCTTCCTACAAAGGTTACACAAGTACAGGTACTTTAATTATAATGCAATTCTGAGAGTCCACCAAAATATGAAGTTGGGGCTTTGAAGTCGTCGATTTGCCAGCCCCAGTATAGTGATACTTCCTGTACCCGCCCCCTAAAACGAACACTGATGAAGAAATGTTTTTACTTCGGTGGGTTTCACGATATGTGAATAAGGATCTCCTATAAAGTTAGCAGAGTGGTACAGTAAAATCTCATGTGTTTCTTGGCGAGTTGAGCGAAATAATTAAATTTTAAAATTGAAATACCTTAATAAATCATTGTTAAAATTCAATGTGCGTTAGAAAGAACCTTATATCCTATAAAATTCAAATTAGCTTAGTATCCCAGTCAATTAACTTGAAATGAATTTCTGTTGCAAAGTGTGGATCTCAGCATCACAGGAAAAGTCTAGCTACGACAGGTTTGTCTCGGGGTTGAGGCATTTCACTTTCTGTAGATTTCTGCTCTTAACGTAAAGGGCACATTATATATATTATATATCTCATAACTTCGATGTGTTTTTTGCATCCTGAATTGGCAGGCAGAAAACCCCTCGTTTGTCAGAGGCAACGCGGTAGTATTTTTTTTCGCCCTCTCGCTGAATATATTTCCTGGATTAACAAATCTAAGGTCAAGTTCAAGGCATCAGTTGTAGCAATACTTTTAAATGCAAGTCGACATGGGAATGTTTTGAAGGACTTTTTTTTTATTATGTGTAGGGTAAAGCGGCACTCCTAGCTGCGGGTGAACTTTGTATGGGAACATCGCCTGGATCTGGTCCTCCGCAGGGATAACTGCGTCGTTTAATAGCACCACACTTTCAAGGGATCGCTGGGGATGTTCCCCTAAACCGCTCCGATTAATTCTACATAAAATACATTGGCATGAAAGGGGACTGGTACCTGCTTATTACAAACCGTGCTAAAGACACGGTGCTTTGTGGGTCCGGGGGGAGTACGCGGAAGGTGCATTCTTTTCTGTGCCGGCGGATTATACCCAAGGAAATTTGCTTTTCCACCAGTTTAGAGTCTGGCGCTGGGTCTAGACACCCCTCTCCCGCAGACTAAGTTTGCCAGAAGTCTCTTACACCTGTATCTGGATAGACGGAGGAAAAATATGAGTGACTCTGTGTACGTTTTCATGGGTCGGCAAAGTCTCGGAGAGTGTTCGAGGGGAGAAAAAGTGACATTTATAGAAGCATCGTCAGTCAATCAATTTCTGGCATACTAGTCGGTGTGCGAAAATATCTTCTTGCGTCCGCTTATCACCAAACCCTCCACCATTCTCTCTGAGGAGCAGGCTCCGAGCAGTAAATACAAACAACACTTCAGAGGGGTTCAGCGCCCCAGAACGCGGGCGCACAGGGCTGGGGAACCGGGGGGTGAGGAGGCACAAGGTTGTGAGAAACTCCCTGCGCTTTAGGAAGACGCCGCGAGGCTGTCACATCCACAAATCGTTTGTCTGCTAAAGGGCAAGAAAATAGCTGCCGAAAACATGAAGTTATCTACCTAGAAGTAGCTTCCTCTCTTGGAAAAAAAAAAAAGCCTGCTTGTTCCAGCTATCGGAGTGAGAGGCTGCCTTCAAGAGAGAGCACTCATAAGCGCAAAGGGATGCAAAATACCGTGATTGGTCCTCAAAGATGGATAGATATCTCTAGGTCCGTAGTTGTTTAATCCTAATATTAAAACTAAACGAGAGGTTCGGTAGGAAAAAACCTCAACCAACCACCCTCCGAAGCTTTTCCATCTCGGCAACTTATAAAGACACCGAGGGTGATGCAGGAAAGGATTTTGGTAATTGATACTAAAATTTAATCTAAAATATACTATGCCCAGATGAGCACAGCCTTTTGAGTTGTTCAAGACTCCGAAATAATGTAATGCTGTTCAAAAAAAAAAGTGAGAATAACATTGAGTTGAATCTTCTTTACATCTGCTCTTTCTCCTTACACGTATCCTGCAGTTTCCCAGCGAAATCACAACCATACCGCTTCAGGTTTTGGACACTAAATAGTCTGTCCCATATCACAGCACGGAGCTTCCATCTCGCCGATATACATATTTATTATGTAAATGATTTGAAAAATAACTATTGCAGCACTACCTTCCATTGCAATCTTATGAAAACATATTCAGTAAAAAAAAAAAATTTAAAATAGATGGCTATCTATAGCTCCTTTCCATAACAGACAAAGCGGCAAACAGAAAAGAAACGCCTTTTAAGAACTTCCGAGCCCTAAATGTTTGAAATCCAAAAAATAAGCACTTTTTTCTGAAGCTGTGTTCCTGGCAAATTTTGCGACGAATTATCGCCCTGTGCCCCTATTTTCATTGATATAGGTGGGAAGGGGGTGCACTTTTCGTTGGTAACGACGTTGTGAATTCCCTCAAACTACGTTTTTCTAATGAGACTTCCTAGGCTGCAATCAGCCCTCAAATTTACAAAACACTGTCCTAATTCCTGACATATTTTCTCCTGCTAGACTCGTAACACCCCTCACCCTTCTTATGCGAGCGAAGCAGCAGAGATTGAAGCCAGCAATCGTGTAATATTTCAATTAGCTCCTCTAGCTTCTAGTCCTTCTAGCACTCGTTTGTCCTGTTAATTAGAGGCACCTACCCTACTGGCAAGGTAAATGGTCGACTTCAAATATTTTTCGAGCAAAATCCGGTACAAAAATGCAGCAATTTAGGTACTATAGAACTTGACCTTTCGAAGAAGCAATAGTGAGTTAAACAGTTCCCTTTGCACGCCATCTGTATATGTAACAGCTAGGCAATCGAGACGCCCTAGTTCTGTTTATATTTCTCCAAAGAAGAGATGTAGCTTTTTTTCCTCTCTTTGTTTAACTTAGCTATGGGTAACAGTCTCCCCACCTCTTGGCCACGCTTCTCTTTAGCAAAACCGTCCTGCAGCAGTGGTCCCAAATTCAGAGCGGTTTTACCCTCTCTAATCCGGTCGAAATACACGGGAAGGCGTAACGAATGCATTTTGCTTCTCCAAACGAAATGCCTGCCTTTGTTTATGTTGTTCTCAGTGAGGTTAGCGAGGGGAAGGCTCGGTTTTCCCCCTTCCTCAACGCGGAAGTCCCAATTACTGTATTAAAAGAGCAATTCAACATTAGACCAAATAATCAACATTGATAATTGTGCTGAACACAGCAACTTAACAGCAGGCTCCCTGCAATTACCCACACATTCCGGGGCTTTAAGCGTACATTATCTCTGTTTCACTTAACAGCAAATAAAGCAGAGAACAGCCTGTGCCTTGGGTGTCTACTCGCTCCCAGACGAAATGTGCCCCTTTCAGCCTTCCCCATCGCTCTCCCCGCTGGTTGTGCAGGAGGAACCCGGAGGCATTTTGGGGTCCCCTTGCGATGCAAATCCACTTGAAGAAATAGGCAGCTTGGTCTGGAGAGGTGGGGGGGAGAGCTCGAGCAATTCAAAAGCAGGCATCGGGGCTGCACGTGTGCATGCTGTGCAAGCACATATATGCCCAGACATACGCACGCCCACGCACAAACACTCCTATTTCCAGTTGCCTTCTCGCCCTTCTTGCCTTAATTTCCCTTTGTTTCCCAGAGGCAGCCCCGACCTCTGGCACGGCAGAGCCTCGCAAGGCGCCGCAGCCCAGGCTGCAGAGGACCGGGAAAGAGCCCCATACAAACCTGTGCCAGCTCTGCTCCCCATTTCTAGCCCCAAGGTTTGAAATTTATTGATATGCAAGAGGGGGGCTGCAGTGAGTCCGAGGAGGTAGCGTCCCGCGATTAAGCGTTGGGCAGCTCTGTCATGTCTGCTCTGACACAAGCTGAAGTTGACTGCCAAAGTGCTATAAAACCGCAGGTCAGTCTAGAACTGTTTTCGGTTCTCCTAGACGCGCCGTGTTCAATTATAGCCTTAAAAGCCCTAATACAAGTGCAAGAATTTGTTTGCCATCACACAGAGGCGGGGCGAGGCTCGGCAATGGTGGCGCCTTTGTTATCTCAAAGTCACTGAAATCCTTATACATTCCTTTTTGTTCCGAGGGAGGGGTGACTGTGTGTGTGCAGGGTGTGGGGAGAGTATTTTCCTCGACGGAATTGAACGATGAGGATATACAGGGAAAATAACCAATGCTCGGACACCAAAAGAGGGCTTCTGACCCCCCAACCCGCCGCATCCACCCCCTCGCAAAAACCAGGGGGAAAGAAAATGCGAACCAAATTACAACGTTAAGGAAAAAAACAACCAGAGCTCTTGCACACCCCCCCACATGAAGAGAGTATTTTCCTCGACGGAATTGAACGATGAGGATATACAGGGAAAATAACCAATGCTCGGACACCAAAAGAGGGCTTCTGACCCCCCAACCCGCCGCATCCACCCCCTCGCAAAAACCAGGGGGAAAGAAAATGCGAACCAAATTACAACGTTAAGGAAAAAAACAACCAGAGCTCTTGCACACCCCCCCACATGAAGTCAATAAAAAAAAAAAAAAAAAAAAAAAAGAGAGGGAAAACCCCCAAAAGCTTTTACAGTCCCTAAACGACATTGCAGCCTTTTGCTAGCGGTTTTGACGACATGCAATCTCTTTCCATCCACTTTCTAGCAAATATGTCAAGCTGGAAGATTAATTCATTAATTTCAAGTTCAGCTCTCAGACATGCAGTAAGCTTAAGAAGTTCTTGCAGCAAACCAAAATAAAGAGTTCATTACAGGGATACGTCCAGAGCATTTGATTTGTGAATGGTAACCCTTGTAAAATAAGAAAAAGGCATATAAACATTAATGCTAATAAATTAGTTTACTCCACTACAAAGTAATTACTTGATAATATTGAATTTACAGCTTGAATTCAAACGCTATAGTTAGCTATAATGTAGGGGAAATACATAATGAGAATATTTTCTCTCTGCACAACATGATTAGATTTGTTATTGAGTCAGTTACGATAAGCTAAGCAATAAATAAACAAATCGATGTTGACATTTAAATACCGAAGATCTCCAGAATTTACTAGAGAACTTTCTCCGGATATATAAATACTTCTACAGCACTGCAGAGGAAGAGGGGGGAAAATCCAAATATTATTTCCCTAACATTTTCGTTTCCCTTCCATTAGCCTCCCAAGTCCACGGGGCATGGATCTTGAACTACGTCTAATTTTCTAAGAGCACCGACTTCACAATAGCCTTTTGCTGTTCTGTTTTTCTATTTTGATGAAATCCAGCCGGAACCCAAATATTTCTTTTCTGAAATCGAGCATCAGAATAGCAAAAAAATATTTTTTCCGAGAGCTTAGGGATGTCCGTGCCTCAAAAGGTGCTGTATTCTTTGGCGTATTTCTCTGTTTTCTTTGGCTCTGCTCATTCGGTGGGGTGTACATTTTTATTGGCAGAGAAGTACTTTTAGTCTCTACCCTGTACAATCCGCTTTCTATATCATCCCTTTCATGCAACAATAGTAAAAGTTTAACCATGTTTTTAAAATAGGTCTCTCTGGGTCCCAGCCTTCAGCGACGGTACGAAGCTAAAAGGAAAGTGTCTCGGTACGGCGAGTTTGTTCCTAGGGGTTAACAGTATGTCAAATAATTTTAACTAGGCTTCTGGCAACTAAACTCGGAGTATTTGTCAAGCCGGGGTAGCCCAATATCCACTGGTTTTCCAAGTGTTTAGCGGCAGCGTTGAGGCGGAGAGATCAGCAAACAGTCTTTAGCTCCGTGGTCTGCACTTTAAAGGGCTTTCTGGCGTTGCGAATGAGGCAAGGGACGATTTGGAGGGGGTGAAGAGGGATAACCTGCTTCTTGGGAACCCGACATTGTTAAACTACCTCCAGTAAAGCTTGGCTGAAGCCGCGCAGGGTATTTGAGGTTAATATGTAAGTAAGGGAAGGAAGACACTAAGCGCTTCGGAAGTGAACATGAATGCAAGCATGTAATCTATTCACCATGAAAATCAGTACAGACTTGACCCTGGCACATTCTTCCTAGTAAGGTTTGTTCCAGCCAGTTTGTAAACAAGAAAGAGCAGGCTAGGATATATGAGCATTTTTCATGCTGCTAAAGGTTTAAAACTGGGATTTCTGTGAAAGGGGGAAGGCATGAAAACAAAAAAAAAAAAAAAAAAAAAAAGAGAACTTTTCTTCAGGAGCGTTTCCTCCTCGGAAGCAGCTTTCCAGAAGAAACCGTGCGTGCATCTCTACGGTGCCCTCCTTCTCGGAGC
>NW_008686643.1:1743-13832 GCF_000695815.1 Acanthisitta chloris | reverse complement strand
CCCCCGGCCGCTGTCCCCGCCGAGAGGATGTTCTCGTTCTGCGCCGTGCAGCCGCAGGTGAGGGCCCGCCGGGCGCGGCGGCCTGGGGCGCGCACCTGAGGGGAAAGTGCGTACGTGGAGGCGAGAGCAGTTAAAGCTGAGGCGTTCGGAAATGAAGCATTAGCCGTAGGTAGCGCTTTCTAGTGTCTGTAGTAGGAGTAAAGGGTGGTGGTGGATGCTTTACTACAGCTAAAGTGAAACTGCGCTGTGAGTTGTCGCGGGTTGTTGTGAGAAGCAGAAGGAAATTACTTCAAACGCTTCGAAATGCCCGTCAGGAATTTGTTGTGCGGAGCAGTCTGAGTGTTTCGGGAGCCTTTTCTCTTAGTAAGGCTCCTCGGACTGGTGGGTTGTGTGGATTCTGGTTTGAACCAGTGGGTTTGGGTTTGTGTTTTGTACGTCTTATTCCACAGCGAGGTCGGATTGTTCTTTCCGGATGTGAATACTTTCACTAGCGTATTGAAATGGAGGAACTTGTGAAGTTTTGGGGAATGTTTTACTCTACCATAGTGGGCAATGCAGGAGGAGAACCCAATTAGTGGCTGAGGTGTTGGCTTTGACCTCTGGAGGCTTTATGGTTTTACCACAAACTCCCAGAGTGTAATTACAGCATTGGACAATTAATTACGAGGCGATTTTCATGTCTCACAGCATTGTCTCTCATGATCTTCTGTCTAGTCAACACGCAGGTGGAATTTTTTGCAGAAGGACATTTATAGACATCCCCAATTAAGCTTCAGTCAGGTATTGCAGTCAGGTATCATTCCAGCAGCTGGAGTTACGCCCTAGAGCATTCCTAGTGACATCCACTGAGTCTAAGATGTTTTGGAAGTGTTGGAATTATTTGTTCCATATATTGGGAAGAGATGTAGTCAAGTGCTAGAGGAGCAGACCTGGTATGTGGTGCACCTGTGCTTCTGTACTGGTTCATGAGGGGGAGTGGGCTGAGTGCTGCTGAACTGCAGAACTGACCCTGTGTGTATCCTTTGCATGGGTTTGTTTGAGCCTTAGGAATGTTGCTAAAGTAGGATCCCAACGAAGAAAGAAAGCATCAAGGTAACTCTTGGGAGTAACTCATATAATGAGGGAAAAAGTAGAGATGATTCAAGTGATAAGAGTAGTACTTTATAGGTGAAAATATCAGCTTCTAATCTGTTATGCACACTTAAGCTTCGGGGTTTTTTTTTCTTTAAGTAGAGGTATTACCTAACACTGAAGTGTTGATAAGTTCATGTGGTTTATAATGAAGTCCTCAGTTAAAAGGCAATGTACAAGACACAGAATCACAGAATCAGTTAGGTTGGAAGGGACCTCAGTGGGTCTGACTTACTTTTTTCTTTCAGGCTACTGTTCCTCTGAGTCACCTTATCAATGCCTTTCATTCACCAAAAAGCTCCACTACTGCTGCCAGCACAGCATCCATACAGCCTGTCCAGAGGGACACCTCCCCAGAGCATGATCCTCAGAAGAGTGAGGTACTAAAAACCTCTAGAAAAAGTGATGGTTTGCTTTTAACTACACTAAACCTGAGTAACAGCAGTTTAAGTGAATTGAGTATCCCACTGGTTTATGACATCATGTAATGTGACTAGACAAAACAATGTTAAGGTGTAGAATGTAACTTTATGACAGAGCCACAGTAAGGATTCTACAACAATACAGTATTTCATAAAGGAAAAATGCTGGTACTTGTCTCAGTAGTACTGTGCAAGTGGGGATGGGTTTTGTTTTCATTTTCACCTTAATGTTTCGTCCTCTAAAGTAGTAATATAACTTTTCTGTTAATAAACCCCATATTATCTTTTCACTCTGAGTTCTAGCAAAGTTTGCTTCATTATTGCTTGTGAGAAAATGGACTGTAATTTAAGAGACATAATCTCTCAAAAACCTTAAACATAGCACATTTGCATGTTTACTTATTTTTCTATTAAAATATCTTTTGTTATCATTAGGTAGTTCTTGTTCTTGTTCTTGAAAATTAAAGCATGGAAACTATCCAATATTGCTACTCTTCTTTCAACTCATTTCTTACAGCAAGTTTTATAACTAAGAACATGTTTTGGAGGAAAAACATGGAGTTTCTTGCTACTTGCAGAACTTTGGAAATCAACATGGATCGTAGTAATCATCACACTGTTGTGACTCCATTGTTGTTGTTTGGTGTTATTTTTGTGTGTGAGTCTGTATTTGCTTCTGGTGCTACTCGGAATCTTAGATAAATTTTGAATGTTTATTTCTGTTTTTCAGTCTGTACTTAATTTAAGAGATCTGGGATTGAAAGCTAACCAGTTCAAAGAGTTGGTGAACAGGTTACTTCCTGGCTACAGTGCAGAAAACAAAGTCTCTTCGCATTGGCATACGTCATATGTCTCCGCTGAGTCCTTTTTTGAAAACAAGCATGGTATGTTTGAGTGAAGGGCTGACAGGAGTTGTGAGAGTTAAACTATAAAGATGAATGCAGTTATTCTTCAGTTTAATCTCATGCTGTAGATAATTCATAGTGTAAAACATTGTTGAATAAAAACAGTATTGTATTTTTGATTGTATATCGGTTGTCTCTAGAGTGGTGCTTTTGAGTCTTGGGAATTTTAGAAAATTCAACATAGGTTTTGGATTTGTTTTTATCAGATTTGAAGTTGCTATTACACTTGGCTGAACTCAGCTGTAGTACAAGTGCATTTCTCTTAACGATGAACCTGAACTATGGATTTTTCCACCTGTTTGTTTCAGTATGACACTAGATTTTGCTAATCTACTAGTGTAACACAGTTACAAACATCTGCAGTTTACGTTATTTCTTTTTTTGCTTGAAGCAGTGTTACACAAAGGCATTAATTAGAAAGGAATTCAGGAAAGAGAATGAAAGAAAGAAAGAGAGGAAGGCAGGCTGTTAACATTCCATGTAGAGTATTTAACTGCTGAAATAAATCAAGAGTGGTTCCTTACAGTTAAGGATGTTTTGTTGGAATTAGTCTGAAGTACAGGAAGTAAGGCCATTGTAGATGCTCAAGAATGTGTTGGAAAAAGAAGCGTGTAGCTGACATTTGAGATCCTGCCTATACAGTACTGCAGTAGAAGAAAGTGTTTAAGTATAATCTCAGGACTGCTATTAGAGAGAAAGTACAAAATTGCATTGTGATCTGAGATGAAATAAAATAGCCCAGAGTCTGTTGCCTGAAAGTGAACAAAATGGTTGCAAATGCTTCAAAACTTTGATAGATGTTCTGGTAATGGTTAATTTTGTTTAATTAAAGGTGCCTGAAGGACTGTAGTAAAATAGAATTAATGTTTAAGAAAGGAAGAAAACAAACTGCAAGTAATGTTGAGTTGCCATTTAAGACAGGGTGTATTTACACTTTGTTGTATCTTTCTACAGGTTTTGTGGATGTTTTCAGTGCTTTACGCTCATCATCTTGTTTGTACAGACAACATCCTAATCCCCTCCAAAATTTCTGTTTGGATGTTCGCTGTTGGCCAGGTATAAAGCCATAAATTACACTGGTTTTAATCCTTTTAGGATTTTTTTAATTCTGGGAAAGTATTTTTGCATTTGTTGTAGAGGCATCACACAGGGAATACCACTAAGTTTCCAGCAGGATCTTTATATTGGTCTTAACACTTTAAATCATGGTTAGTTTTGCATCACAGTAGTGTGTTTTCAGAACTAAGCTGGTAAACTTCATCTTACTATATAGAAGTTAGTATTTGTAAATCGTGTTCTTAAAAGATGGTATGTGAGCTGATAGATCCAGTGCTCATCCAGTTGAACTTTCTTAGGGGTTTGGTGACTGGTTAAACTACTCTTGGATGTGTGATGGGTAACAACAGGGCTGCAGTAGCAAAAAGATAATCAGGAGCTCAGGGAGTTCAGCTATTGTCCTCCATTCAGTTCTTCTGATGCTACATCTGGAGAGACCATCTGGCTTTGTATCCTGTAGTTAAGAGGGATGCTGACAACATGGAGATAGCCCAGTGATGGGCCACAAGGAAAGGTGCAGATGCATTTAATATACAGGGGAACAGGATCTGATGTTTTCGTTAGCAGAATAGAAGGCAAGGAGTGATCTAATTGCTGTTGGAGCCATATTGGTTACCCTTCTCTTGTACACCTCAGGGAAGAGGCAACAATCACAAGTAAATGCAAAGGAAATTCCTGTTGGAAAATCTTCACAATGAGGATTGCTAAGTTCTGAAACAGGTTGTCAGGAGAAGTTTTGTTCTCTTAATCCTTGGAGATTTTCAAAACTGAGCTGGACAAGGTCCAGAGCTGCCTGGTCAAATGTTGAAGTTTGACTTTTTTGAGCAGGGGTCAAAGATCAGCTGCAGAAGTTCCTTTTATCTGGTGCTGTTCTATGGTCACAAAAGGCTTAGTGAGAACAATATAATTGACTGACATTGGTTTTTCTTTTAAAACATACTACTGAAAGAAGATAAGTATCTTTGGTTTTTGTAATTTGTGTGGTCAAATTTCCATCACAACGTTTCTGGTGTGATAGAAGGTGACATATAGTGCTATAAGCTCACTGTGATTAAAAGGTCTCATTTCTTTTGTCAGTTTCTAAGTTAACAGTACACTTAAGTCCTTCCAGATCTCCTCAGGGCACCTTAGCAGCAGAGCTTTTAGGCAAAGCTTTATTCCCATCCTTCTGGGTTAGCTTCTAAATGTTTCATGTTTGTCAGCCTGCCTGGATTTAATTCAGCTGCATGTCTCCCATTCCCTGAGTTGACTAATTATCTGTAATTCACACCATGAACTCCTGATTATTTCAACATAAAATTTTATGCAAAACAATAAACTGTTTGCTTGCAAATGACAAATATTGTTTGTGATCACATAGCTATCCATTTACAGTCCAGTGGATATGGTGGAAAGATTATATATTCCATTCAGTCATGATAGTCTTTCATATCATAGTTTCTGAAATTTCTTAGACTTTTTTTTGTAGTGGTAGTAACAAATAGGTTTTAACTGTTATCTCTTCTTATTACTTAAAGTTTACATACAATCACGGAGCTTTAAGACTTTGAGATCAAGGACAAGACGTCTGCAGTCAACATCTGAACAACTCACAGAAACAAGAAGTTCACTTTCTTCACTTTTGAAGGTAAATACAAGTAACATTCTGAAGTTGTTTGGGGCTTATTCAGATCATCTCTTTCTTTTGAATGAACCTTCACAATTTACCAGGGGTGTTTTCGTTCACTAGCATGAAAAAATTTCTTAATTCTAAAACTTGACCAAATGACAACACATGTTTTTTTTCTTACTTATAAACATACTTGCTTCATTTATCATCAATACAAAGATTACTTGATTCTTTTAGGAGAGTAGTTTCAGAGTATAAATATGGTTTTAAACTCTAGAAATAAATGTCTTCGTGTTCGGTTTTTGTGGCTTTGTCAAAAATAGCTTCAAGTCAAATTATTTTTTTAAGCAGAAATACAGCTAGTTTAACATACAAGAACATCTGTTTTCAAGTCAGCAGATAACTTTCCAGGTTTGGGGTAGCAAAGCACCTAACAAAACCAAGTTTTAACCTAGGTGCTCTTTGCTTGTAATTGACTGTACAGAAGCCAGGCTAATTAAGGCATTAGATCTTCCTCTGTGTGTATTGTGTTTGAACTCTTCTCTTCTTCATATGTGATTAATTTCTTCTGTGGACTAGGTATACTGTGTATGAAGATAAATCAGAGCTAGCTCCATGCAGTGCTGCTCTTAAATTTGATAGGGCATGTGAGATATATTTGCTCAAGCTCCATCAAAACTATACTTAAAAAGATACTTCACAATTGGAAATGAAGCAAAAAGCAGTAGTTAATGCTTTTGTAATTATATTTTTTTCGTCACCTATGCTAGCCAGGTGCTAAGTTAAGTGTGTATCAAAACTTGGTGTATACTAACGTTGCTATGGAAAATATTTCAGGGCTTTATCCTGAGAAAGCGAAGAATTGATGTTGAAAACTTAGATGCACTAATGAAAACAAAAAACATCCCAGAGGCACAACAGGATGCCTTTAAAACTGGTTTTGCAGAAGGCTTTTTGAAAGCACAGGTATTCCTGCAAAAAACACTCGGTAAGTTGTATTAATTTATGTATCTTGTCTTTGCATTCAGAAAGTAGTTTATTTCAGCCCATGTTAAATGTTTTTTTGTTTTCTTTTACAGATTCCTTAAGAAGATCACGCTTGCTTTCTTTCTTTCTCTTCGTTCTTTGTTTTTATCTTGCTATATATTCATCATTTTTACCTGGAAAAGGTTCCTTTTCTGATGCTGGTTAGTTAACTTTTTTTTCTACATTGTTTCACTTGTGTTGTTTCTTCCAGCATGTTTAGCATACATTAAATCTGCTTTAGGTTAGCATTTCAGTGCAGTAATGAAAGAGTTATCCAATGCTTCTGGCTACAGCCTTTCAGGTGACAATTTTAGAGTGTTTATGGGGACAAAAAAGTTGTGTGTCAGTATAATTATTTTAATTCTTTTGGTGAAGCAATTGCATGGAACTAGAGAAGTCAGACTGTTCACTAGTTGTGTGTTTGTCTTTCGGTTTAGATGATGCATTATCTGGGTGAGCAGTAGGCAAAATGATTTGATCTTTTAAAAATTTGTAATCACAGCTTAATCTAGGTTAGGCAAGTTAGGTACTTGCTTGGCCAAATTGTCATCTTGAGAAATAAATAGCAGAACAATCAAAGGCAGAGTTAATGTAACTGGAGAAATTGAGCTTGGCCCAAAGTTATCACCTAGGTCTCAAGAAAGTTAAGGTATGTGCAGAAGCACTGAGGGAGAAGTTCTGGCTTTGTGTTTATGCTTCTGGATGCAGAGCTTTCTGTACTTCACATGACTAAAATGCACATCACTGCAATAATTGCAAGTATTTTAAATGTCTTTTGTAATAAATCCTGTTCTGCTGGACACTTGTAAATGCACACATGCCCTTTTGAAAGGGCAGGTGTAAACTCAGTGTCTTAAAGGTATGCATTCAAGTGCAACATTCAGTCTTGGAATGAAATGTAAATGTGTTGTTCCTCATCTGCTGTTTGCTCTTAGTACGCTTTCGGACATCGAGTATCTTTGATGCAGCAGTTGATCCAATTCAGCTGAAAAATGTCACCTTCGAGCATGTAAAAGGGGTAAGATCCAAAGTAAAGTGTGTGCATGTTCTTTTAACTTACCGTTGTGAGTCTAAAGAATGTCTTACTCTGTCTTTCTTTGTGTGAAATATATTGGCTACTCCAAGATGAGGGAAGGTTTTAACTCCTCTTGTTCTACTTCATATTTTGGTGGCATTTAATACCTTACGAAAGGTGCACTCTCCAGTTGTTGAATGACATTTTTAGAGGCTAGAATAGCAAAAGGTAGGCCATAAATATCCATGTTTGTCTATTTTCTGCAGAAGTTGATCAGTACAAGGTGATAATGCCATTTGATCATTTCTATTAGTACTATCTGTTTTGGGTATTGATATTAGGACAGGAAATATGGAGATGCCCAGAAAGAAGTGGACATGTCACTGCTGATGGAATACCTTTATTTTCTCTGTTCTGTTGTTCATTGACTGTCACAGGCAAAATGTGGACCTTTCCCTCTCTTTCCCCTTGGACAAATACTAATCCCTTTTTAATTAATTATACTAATATCTTGAATTTTTTATTTTGTATTTAGCTTGTTGGTCAGATCTGATCTTAAACTGTTCGGTTATTCCTTCAGTGTTACTAAGTTTAATGTTTACTGGGTTTTGTGACCAGGAAATGGGTTGAATTAAATGCATGGACAGTAGGTATCCACACTTTTATCTGCTCTTTCTGTTTTGTATCTTTGATCAATACACAATTATGGACTTGATCTCTAGTACAAAGCTCACCTACAAGAAGCATGCAGCATTATATAAATGCTTAGTTATATTTGTGGCATGTTTTTAATGTGTAGGTTGAAGAAGCTAAGCAGGAATTGCAAGAAGTTGTGGAATTCCTGAAAAATCCACATAAATTTACTGTATTAGGAGGTAAACTTCCAAAAGGTAAGAATCAGCAGAAGTGAAAAACCTATGCAGCCATGGCTGTGTAGCTTGTTCTATACCAAGTGACTAATATCTTCTTACTGTTTTTTCTTGTATTATGCAAATGAAAATTTTTGGGTTAGACAAAATGTACTGTGCCTTCTTTAGTTATTAAACTGATCCACAGTAGTTCGTTGTCCTGTAAAACAGGGAGGTTTATGTAACTGAACTCTTGAAAGAAGAGCTCTTTTATTTCAGCCTTATGGCTTTCAGCACTTTCATTAGTGCTTGCTAACTGATTTAGACAGTTCAGAAGCAAATGTTTGCCTTTTTAAAGGATGATAGAGTGGTCATAGTGGAGGTCTAAGTGAATCTGAAATAGGTAAACCTGATAAGTCTGTTCCCTGTTAGTGCCCTACACTGTTTAAAGACAATTACTTGGAATGATTTAATTTAAAAAAACTTCCACAGAAACAGCCAGGAAAATGCCCATTTCAAGAAAATATTGTTAGGGATTCAGCTGCTAAACTCAAGAGTAATTTTGTAGAACACTTTAGGCTTCTGTTTCTGTTTGACAGTGTTACAAGTCTTTGTTTAAATATGGATCAGATTGTATACACATTTGTTAGAGGAAGCTCCTTCAGACTGCTGTGTCTGAAACGGGATGTTAACAGCTTTTTGAAGCCAAGTATAAATTATTTCTTCTAAAGCATGGCAGAAACTACCTGCATTATAAGTCTCTGTGGATTTGGAGTTTTTGTTACTTGGAATTTTTGTTTCTTTTTTTAGGTATTCTGTTAGTTGGACCACCTGGTACTGGTAAAACGCTTCTTGCACGGGCTGTGGCTGGTGAAGCTGATGTTCCATTTTATTATGCATCTGGGTCAGAGTTTGATGAGATGTTTGTTGGGGTGGGAGCAAGTCGCATCCGAAGCCTGTTCAGTAAGTTAAATTTGTGGGTTTGAAATCTCATGTGTGAGGTTAAGTATTCAGTGTTGTTTACATGGTTTGATTAGTTGCAGTTCTGATTATTGGAAAGCAATAGTGTACAAAGCTAGTAAGTAAAACTAATGGTGTGGGTAAATGTCAGAATTCTGTGAGTGTCAGTTAACTGTAGAATCTTTCTAGTTGTCAGATGAAATTACAGCAAAAAATTATAACTGATGTTACAACTGTCCCAGACAGAAGTAATTAAATAAGAAATGTAATAGACTATAAACTAAATGGAACATTTGGAATTGTAATTTACCTAGTCATACATAAATTGTGGTGAATTTGCATTGTAAATTTAAGATGAAAAAAATAGTGTTTACCTTCTCAATTACTTCCCTCTTTTTTGTTTTTAATCTGAATTAGAGCTTTGTCATCACAGCATAGCAATAAACTGAGATTTCCTTTCACACCCATCAGCAGGCTCAGAATAAAGGGCATTGTAATGGAACTTAAAATTAATGTTTAGATTTATAACTTTCACAGAAGAGGCTTTCTGTTTTAAGTATGTGAATATTATTGGGGATTGGGAAATTCAGCTTATCTCTTAAATGGAAGATTGATAATGTCAAACATATACAAGGTACAAAGTAGTTTGCATTTGTAGAAGAAACATGACTTCCTTCATGTGGAAGGGATACAAAGTGTAATATATGTTGTACCTGAAAAATGCATTTCCTTCTGTTGATTACAGAAGTTTAGATGACCTGTGCATTAGTACCAAGGTGACACATATGTCTGGCTGGGTGAGATGAGTTGCATCCTGGTACACATATACCAACTGATGCTCTTCAAATTTATTACTGCATTTTTATTTTGTGGTTTTGGTACTTGTAACCTTGAGTGCAAGTCCTTCACTGTTAAATAACAAGCAGGTTCTATTAAAATAAGTTAGTGCTGAGACCCATCACATTTCATATTATTTAATAGGTTAATATTCTCTACCCGAGCCATGAAATACTCTCTTGTAAGGAGTTCATGCAAAATAAAAGAATTTCTTCATCTGTTTTGTTAGTGATTTCTTGTGGCATGGTAAGGAGATGAGAGAACCTTGCTTCTCTTTGTATCTCTCCATTTCAGAAATAAATTTCCTTTCTCTTAGGTTAAAATCAAGACAGTTCTGGTGATGTCTAATAGAACACCTAATAATCCAAGAGTAATAGGAATAGTAGAATCTACGCTGCATGATACACTGTTCCTTTGTGTGGTTCAAGTGTCTTTTTGCTATTTTCCTTTTGTTAGGGGAAGCAAAAGCAAATGCACCCTGTGTTATATTTATTGATGAATTGGACTCTGTTGGTGGGAAGAGAATTGAATCTCCAATGCACCCCTATTCAAGACAGACCATTAATCAACTTCTTGCTGAAATGGATGGGTAAGTATATGGATTCTGAAGGCACAGCAGGTGTTTGACTGACTGGTGTTTTGAATATCTGGGAGAATTTTTTCTCCTTGACAGCTTTAAAGTTTTATGTAATTTCTTGTAATACTTTTAAGGATCTAATCTAATATGCCCTTTTTTTTTTTTTTAACTACTTTATGGTACTGCCAACAGTAGCATTAATGGCCTTGCTGTAAAGAATATAGAAGCTTCTGAGTTGCAGTTGCACAGTAGCTGCAATTATTTTAAATAATTTCTCAATCATTTTAGCCTTCCTATATACGTAAAGGAAGAAGTTCAACTCTGAGATCAGGGCATGTTTTTAACTAGTTGCTGAGTTATGCATGGTCATCCTTGGATCACATGTTATGGTGTGAAGGCATATTTTTGCCTGGCCAGGGGGGTCATCCAAAATAAGTAACAGAAGTAGTTCTTGAGAAAATTGTAAATTCTTTTTTCAAAAAAAAAAAGGAAAATAATTCGTACCATTTTTTCTATACAGCTTTAAGCCGAATGAAGGTGTTGTTATTATTGGGGCAACAAACTTCCCTGAAGCATTGGATAAGTGAGTATAATCCATTGATCATTTTACAGACCGTGTATTAAAAACAAACAGAAAACCCCCCTGCAGCAACAGCAGAGCTGCTTGTGATAATCTTCAGGTATTAGTGTTATAGCTGGGGGTGTTCCTGCTTAAAAAGGATGTGTATTGTCCAGTTTCTGGCATTTAATAGGTTGTGGAGGTAAACATGGAGAAATAAATAACATGCTTCTAAGCATCTAAAATTCCTGTAGGTTTTTCTGCTTAAGTTGACCAGTTAGATTCCTTGTTCACAATGCAAATAAAAAGCCTTTAAAATGGATTGGTAATAAACATCTTTCACCTGTCTTTTTACAAGCAGGTAAGAAAAACATATTCTTTGCATCTGTACATGAGACAGTCTATGGAAGTGCTTTTAAAAATAGCAATGGATTTTTGTTCCTTGATATACAGTAGAAAGTTTGCTGCAGGATTTTTAAGTCAGTATCTTAAATTCTCATTTCCTTTAGTGCTTTAATACGTCCTGGTCGCTTTGATATGCAAGTTACTGTTCCCAAGCCTGATGTGAGAGGTCGTACGGAAATTCTCAAGTGGTACCTTAATAAAATCAAGTATGACCCATGTAAGTAAATTCTTTACTGTAATATCTTTTTATGTAAGTTTTCATACTGGATCAACCATCTCATGTGTTAGTCCTTTATCTGCAGTTGTGGTTTCCCTTGTGTCTTAATAAAGAATATAAAAATTATCTATTTATGTAGTGTTAGGACAGTTTACTGAGGCAGTATTCCTCTCTAGTCCCCAAGAGTTCATAGTGTCTTGAGTATCAGGCTTCATTTCTTCTAAAACTGCAAATTTTTCATTCAGTGCATAATTTTTAATAGAACATGATTGCAATTTCAGGAGCAATATGGACTAATGATAAATTCGTTTGCTTTTTTTTCCCCACAGCTGTTGATCCGGAAATAATTGCACGAGGCACGGTAGGATTTTCTGGAGCAGAGCTTGAAAATCTCGTAAATCAAGCTGCCTTAAAGGCAGCTGTTGATGGAAAAGATATGGTAACCATGAAGGAACTGGAATTCTCCAAGGACAAAATTCTGATGGGTAGGATTTTATACAAAAGACATATATTACAGTACAC
>NW_008686643.1:263-1688 GCF_000695815.1 Acanthisitta chloris | reverse complement strand
GCTGTTTTTTGGATTGTTGGGTTGGGGTTTTTTTTCATTGTGGAGTTTGAGGCGATGGTTTGGTTGTGAGGTGGGGGTTTTTTTGTGGTTTTATTTTTTATTTTTTTTATTGTTTTGGGTTTTTTTTGACAAATATATCTCCTATTAGTTATTTCTGAATAGAACCTTTAGAGACCAGAGATGAGTATGTAAAATCTAGTGTGGAATGCATTATTTAAAACTTGGTACTTTTTTTAAAATCAAAAACTCTGCATGTTGTACTCCAGCCAAGAGAGAGACACAGGCTTCATTTCTTATCCTTCCCCTACTTTTTCATAAAGGAGAGGAGGGAATAAATGACCAAAAACCTGGAACTTCTGTTTAACTAATTTGTCGTGTCATAGCACAAAGCTTAAACATCTGAGACATAAACACTAAAAATTTGGTCTGTTCATGGTTGAGAGAAGAAACCGTTTTCTCAGATATTAAGACTGCATTTTGAATCTGTTCCTTTAAAAGCAGTTTGTCTGTAGAGTATGTTGAGGTACATTTTGAGACATTAAAATACGACTCTCAAACATTTTGCACTTAATGAGCATTAGTTCACATGCTACTCCTTGTCTACTTAGTGCTTTGTTGGAGTGTAATGTGTGGATTGTGATGGTCAGCTGTACAAAAAAGTTAATTTGATGTTCCTCTGTTTAAGGACCTGAACGTAGAAGTGTAGAAATTGATGAGAAGAACAAAACCATCACTGCTTACCACGAGTCTGGACACGCAATCATTGCCTATTATACAAAGGATGCAATGCCCATCAACAAGGCCACAATCATGACTCGAGGAACAACACTGGGACACGTGAGTATTTCTTTATTTAGTTTAATCACTATTTTTTATTTTATTTAGTTCATTAGTATTTCTTTATTTACTCTTATTTTTGTGTTGGTTTGGTGGTGTTGAGGAGTTTGGCAACAATGCTGTTTGTTGTGATTATATTAATGCATATCATAGTCTGAGCAGTCTCTTGGAAAAACCTGCTGGTCATCTTTTCTGTCTGATAAAAAACTTCTGCCTTCATCTTGAAATAAATTAGCATACACTGGTCTAACAGTTCACATGTACTAGGAAAGAAATGTAAGTAAGTTTGATTCTGCTGCAGTTAGAATAGCATCCAACAGCAAAACTCTGAAGAATGCCTGAAGGACTAGTAAGTAGAAGCATTTCTCAACTGTGCTTTTAACAGAAACATCCTGTATCAAGTTGTTCTTTCTAAACCTAATCATTGCCTATCTTGTTTCTAGCATAGATATTCCCTAAGTTTTTCTGTTTTGCCTTTAGCTGCCAAGCATCTGAACAGAAAAATATTTCTACTTTGTCTCTTTCTGCTGATTGTTACCCAAGTTAATGTGTTCAGTTAAAGAAAACCATTAATCTGAATCCTCTGGG
>NW_008686643.1:0-227 GCF_000695815.1 Acanthisitta chloris | reverse complement strand
AAGGAGAAATTCATAGATTGTTTCTTCTGGTGATGTAAGTTGCAAGTTTGTGGTGTTCATGGTGTGTAGGAGGCTATTTCAGTGAATCATAGAATCAACCTGGTTGGAAGAGACCTCAAAGATCATTGAGTCCAACCCTCCCGTGGTTACTAGACCATGGCACTAAGTGTCACATCTAGTAAAACCTCCAGGGATGGTGGATTCATCACCTCCCTGGGCAGCACATT
>NW_008686642.1:21156-22366 GCF_000695815.1 Acanthisitta chloris | reverse complement strand
TGAGAGGACATGGAGGTGGGGGCAGTGTGAGGAGACCTGGAGAGAGATGGTGGTGTGAGGGGACCTGGAGGGGAGCAGATTTGAGGGGGGATATGAGCATCCTGGGGGTCATGTCTGACTTTGGGGCTGGGCTGGGGCAGGAACAGGCTGTGAGGGGACCTGGGGAGTCATTGTGGGAGGAGGGATGAGGTGTGAAAAGGACCTTGGAGTCTGTGGGGAAGAGGAATTTGAGGGGGGATCCAGGAGTCTGAGGGGGACAGAGAGAACCTTGGAATGCTGGGGAGGGATGGCTGTGGTTTGGGAAGGGCTCAAGGTGTGGGTGGAGAGAAGGAGAGGAGGGGATCCAGGAGTGCTGGGAAAAGGGAGGGAAAGGAGAGGAGGGGATCCAGGAGTGCTGGGAAAAGGGAGGGAAAGGAGAGGAGGGGATCCAGGAGTGCTGGGAAAAGGGAGGGAAAGGAGAGGAGGGGATCCAGGAGTGCTGGGAAAAGGGAGGGAAAGGAGAGGAGGGGATCCAGGAGTGCTGGGAAAAGGGAGGGAAAGGAGAGGAGGGGATCCAGGAGTGCTGGGAAAAGGGAGGGAAAGGAGAGGAGGGGATCCAGGAGTGCTGGGAAAAGGGAGGGAAAGGAGAGGAGGGGATCCAGGAGTGCTGGGAAAAGGGAGGGAAAGGAGAGGAGGGGATCCAGGAGTGCTGGGAAAAGGGAGGAGAGGAGAGGAGGGGATCCAGGAGTGTTGGGAAAAGGGAGGAAAGGACCCAGGAATGCTGGGAGAAGGGGAGGAAGGGACCCAGGAGTTCTGTGAGAAGGAGGGAAGGGAATCAGGACTGGTGGTTGAAGTGGAGGTGGGATCCAGGAGTATTGGGAGAAAGGGGAAAGGGAGAGGATCTAGGAGTGCTGGGAGAAGGGGGATAGGGAATCCAAGAGTATTGGGGGAAGGAGAAGGGAGAGGACCCAGAAGTTCTGGAAGAAGGAAGGAGGGGATGGGATGTACCCTCCATCCCTTGGCTACAGAGCACGTGTTTAGGGATATATCCATGTGCCCATCCCTAGCTCTGGAGAGCATCAGGACTTATTCTTGGCACAAACTCACACTATTTATAGCCTTCAAGGTAGTTTTTCCTCATTAGTGAGGCCACAATTCCCACTTGGGCCTGGGAGGGGCAATCTGCCTCTGTCCAGAAACTCCTGTGTGGGGGAAGTGTGATGAGAGGGAG
>NW_008686642.1:8728-21084 GCF_000695815.1 Acanthisitta chloris | reverse complement strand
AATGTGCTGAGTTTGCTCTTCAGTGACATCTGTGTAGGAAAAACTTCTCTGCCTAAAATATCAGGCTCAGAAATCCTTTAGGAATCACTTGTGGGAAAGGTTTTCTAAACTCTGGGGCTGGACAAGTGCAGAAGCTCCTGAATTAAGAGGGATCTACAATCCTAATGGTTTGGGTAGTGGATCAAAGTGCTCCTGAATTAAGAGGGATCTACAATCCAAATGGTTTGGGTAGTGGATCAAAGCACCAGGGAGGAGTGCTGGATTCCAGAGGGATGTGCAAAGCCTTGGAGCTTCCTTGAAGGGCAGTGGAGCTCGGGAAGGGTCTGGAGCACAAGGAGCAGCTGAGGGAGCTGTGGGAATTCAGCCTGGGGACAAGAGGACTCAGGGAGGATCTCAGGGGGACAGGAGGGTACAACCAGGTGGGGTCAGGATCTGCTTCCAGGGAACAAGTGACAGAAAAAGAGGAAACACCTGAAGCTGTGCCAGGGGGAGGTTCAGGTTGGATATTGGGAAAATTCCTTCCTGGAAAGGGCTGTCCAGCCCTGCCTGGCACAGGCTGTGCAGGGCAGGGGTGGAATCACCATCCTGAGGGATTTAAGAGCCATGTGCATGTGGCACTTGGGGACATGGTTAGTGGTGGCCTTGACAGTGCTGGAGGAACGACTGGACTCAGACTCAGAGGGATTTTCCAACCTTAGTCATCCTGTGCTTGTGTTAGGGGCTGGCAGCAATGCCAGGACAAGGGGGAATGGATTCCCATTGCAAGAGGGATATTGGGAAGAAATTCCTGCCTGTGAGGGTGCTGAGGCACTGGCACAGATTGTGCTCCATCCCTGGGAGTGTTCCAGGCCAGGTTGGATGAGGCTTGGAGCCACCTGGGCTAATAGAAGGTGTCCCTGCCCATGGAATGAGATAATCTTGATGGTCCTTTCCAACCCAAACTGTCCTGTGATTCCATGATTATTTCCTTCCAGAACCGATTAGCCAAAACATGACCTGTGCAAGGCTGCACAGAACAATCAACATAATTCCAGCATGAGGAATTCCAGCAGTGTGCTGCTGTCAAATTCCCGTGGGATCAGGGGTTAACAGGCTCTGTCTCCCTTCTCCTCAGGTCTCATCAACAGCCACAAGAACATGCACAGGAGTGTGCCACAGCCACTGCCATCGGTGCCACCCCTCTGGAACAACCCTGGCTATAGCAGGAGAGGAGCTTTTTCTGCCAGGTACCCCCAGCAGCAGGCTCCCAGGAATTTCCACCCACACCAGACTCACTCCTGGAGGAAAAAATATTCCCTCGACAACCGTTCTCCGGGATCGGCGTACGACGTGGGAAGTGCTGCCAGCACATCCCGAGGCTTTGGGAGCTATGGGGACAACCACATGTCTGAGCTGCTGGAATCGTCCCCGGAGAGACACGTGGACTTAACCATGGATGGGAACATAGTGGTGGGCATCCAGATGCCACAGAGAGCTTCCCAGTTTGTGGATACGAAAGATCTGCGTTCTCACAGGGAGTTTTCCAGGCTGGAAGCACCAGTTGGTCCTGCAGGTGATGCTAAAAATGTCCAGAAATCTCTGTACACAATCCAAAGTGAAGAGAGAAGACCTTCCCTGTCAGTTTCCTTTAGTTCAGCATCCAGGACGGTGTGTCTGCCCAGGAACAACTTTTCCTCCTCTGGAAGTACCAGTGAAAGTGCTGTGACACTGAAATCAGAGCCACAAGAGCCTCTGGAATTGCTGGATCATGAGCCAACAGGACACTTGGTACAGATCAAGACAGAACCACCAGCTCCAGGCCAGTCGAGCTGTGAGGAAGTCAGTGATGCTTCCAGAGAGCTGAAATTCCTTGGAAGTGGTGACACACTCTCCATACCTGCTCATGTTGGGCTGACTCTGGCGAAGAGCAGGTTTCCCATAGTCCCCAAAGCTGCTGCTGTCCCAAGAGCTGTCTCCACACCCAGCTCCAGCAAATCCCAGAAATTCAGGAAAAATAACTACACCTGGGTGGCAAGTCCTGGGAAAAGCTCTCGGAGTGTGAAGAGGTGGGTGAGCCCAAGAGCTGAAAATGCTAAGAAGGTTAGTGGGGGAGTGGACAGAGGTGCTAAGGCATCACCCAAAGGAGAGTTGGGAGCAAAGCCGAAGAAAGCAGGATTGCAATCCAAAGTGGGTGTTTCTCCCAGTAAATACAAGTGGAAAGCTTCCAGCCTGCAGACCTTGCCCTCTACTTCCAAGTCAGCATTCCAGTGGAGATCTGAGGATCAGAAGAAACCTCTAGCCCTCAACATCCCTCGAGCCAGTCCTGTCCCACCAGCTCCAAGTGCTGCACTGGTTGGTCCTGGTGGGATGAGATCCTCCTTTGGAGAGACTCCTCTGTCCACTTACAAAGTGAAGAGTCGGACAAAAATCATCAAGAGGAAAGGGAACTTAGGGTAAGTTCTTGGTTGGAACTGTTTGGATTTCGTGTCCTTGGATTTCATGTAAGTTGTGGCTGTGGGTGAAATTCCAGGGAGGGTTGTTGTGTACTGGAGGGTGTTGGTGTAGGATCACAGAACCATGGAATGGTTTGGGTTGGAAGGGAGTTTGAGGATCATCTCATTCCAGCCCTCTGCCATGGGCAGGGACACATTCCCCTAGCCCAGGTTGCTCCAAGCCCCATCCAACCTGGCCTGGATCACTCCCAGGGATGGAGCTGCCACAGCTACCCTGGGAAATTCATCCCAGTGCCTCAGCACCCTCACAGGAGAGAATTCCTTCCCAATATCCCATCTCTCCCTGCCCTCTGGCAGTGGGAAGCCATTCCCTATGTCCTGTCCCTCCATCCCTTGTCCCAAGTCCCTCTGCAGCTCTCATGGAGCCCCTTGGGGCACTGGAAGGGGCTCTGCCTTTTCCTTGGAGCTTCTCTTCTCCGGGTTACACCTGCTCATCTCCCTAGAAGTCCAGCAGGACCAGGGAAGGGAATGGAGTTGGGGAAGGTTCTGGAGCAGCAGGAGCGGCTGAGGGTGCTGTGGGGGCTCAGTCTGGGGACCCCAGGGGGACAGGAGGTGCAGCCAGGTTGGAATTGGGATCTACTCCCATGGAATAAGCTACAGGACAAGAGGAAACAGCCTCAAGCTGTGCCAGGGGAGGTTCAGGTTGGATACTGGGGAAAATTCCTTCCTGGAAAGGGCTGTCCAGCCCTGGCACAGGCTGCTCAGGGCAGAGGTGGGATCACCATCCTGAGGGATTTAAGAGCCATCTGGATGTAGCACTTGGGGACTTGGTCAGTGGTCAAACTTGATGTTAGAGATCTTTTCCAAACCAGGTGATTCCATGATTCTGTGATTCAATCCCTGACACCTGCTGAGCAGAAAGCAATGACCATGATTCTGTGATTCAATCCCTGACATCTGCTGAGCAGAAAGCAGTGTGTGGCTTTAGCTGTCAAACACCTCATTCTCCATCTGTTTTTTACCAGGAATTCCTCAGATTTTCCTATTCACGTGGAGTTTTCTGCTCAGATCTTTCTCAGCCTTGGCTGGAGGAGCAGCGTGGTGGAGCTCGCAGGAATTCCTCAGATTTTCCTATTCACTTGGAGTTTTCTGCTCAGATCTTCTCAGCCTTGGCTGGAGGAGCAGCATGGTGGAGCTCAGAGCCTCCTCCTCCTCTGACCTCTGGACAATGCAACCAAATGCATTTTGGTCACCTCTCCACTCTGCCCTAACTGTGTGATGTTCTCCTTTGCAGCTCTCCAACAGATAAGAAGAACATCTCACCCACAGCAGCTCTGAAGAGCCGATTCCACCTCCGCAGGAGAAGCTCCTCACGGGGAAAACCTTCGGTGACGCTGAAACGTTCCTCACCCAGAGGTTTAGTGCAGATCTCCAAGCACAGGCTCTGCAGGCTGCCAGCGACCAGGACACCCCTGGCCACCAAGGAAGGTAGGAACAGCCATCCTAAGTGGTTGCTGACTCCTTGGAGTGGTTCCAAGGGAGACCTTTGGATTTGGGAATGTGTTGCTGAGTCCTCACAGAGGTGTATCTGCTGTTGTTGGGCCTGGAGCAAACATTGAGAAGTTTGGTTGGAGTAAGATTCCTGTCTTAACTCAGAGGTGTCTTCTGCTTTGGCATCTCCAGTTTAAGGCTGTTTTTTGCTTTTACTGTGGTTTTGCTGGACTTGGAGGCATCAGATAGGAAGGTATTCCAGGAAGAAAGAGGTTGGCAGAGGTAGGAAAACATCTGTAAGTCTAATCTCTCATCTGTATCCCAGTGCCATGTCTAATTTTGGATCTAATTTCCTAAAAGTAGCAATAATTAGGGAATACTGAGTCCAATGTCCATGTCCTGCTGCCTTGGAGCAGGATTAGGAGCTCAGAGAGCTGCACCTCTGTGTATGTGGAATGTTGGTGGGATGTTTCTGGCTCCACCTCTGGTTCTGCTGTTCACTGGTGATATTTTTGGCTTCACCCACCTGAGGTTTAGTTTCCTTGGATGTATATGAAGGACATTTTCCCTGTGCTGTGCTTGGGGCATGTATGGCAGTGTGTCCAGTGCCACTGGGAGTCACTGGAATGGGAATGGTTGGTTGGGCCACAACGTAGCTGTGATCTGTCTCCCAATTATATTTTGGGATTATAGGCATTTTGCATTCAAGTAGCTGCACTGAGGTGTTGCTTTTCCTGGATAAGAGACTTTGGATAAGGCCTGGATTCCCTGTGCTGTGCTTGGGGCATGTATGGCAGTGTGTCCAGTGCCACTGGGAGTCACTGGAATGGGAATGGTTGGTTGGGCCACAACGTAGCTGTGATCTGTCTCCCAATTATATTTTGGGATTATAGGCATTTTGCATTCAAGTAGCTGCACTGAGGTGTTGCTTTTCCTGGATAAGAGACTTTGGATAAGGCCTGGAGACAGGACACGACACAGGGAATGACTTCACAGTGCCAGAGGGCAGGGGAAGATGGAATACTGGGAAGGAATTCCTCCCTGTGAGGGTGTTAAGGGACTGGGATGGAATTCCCAGAGCAGCTGTGGCTGCTCCATCCCTGGGAGTGTTCCAGGCCAGGCTGGATGGGGTTGGAGCCACCTGAACTAGTGGAAGCTTCTCTATTCCTGGCAGGAGGTTTGAACTGGATAACTTTGAAGGTCATTTCCAGCCCAGTTTGGGATTGCAACTGCGTTTTCCCACCGGGGAAGTTGAGACATTGCTGGTTACAGGGATATCACCTTGTTTGGGTGATCCAGGAACAGACCTGAGGTTAAACTAGCTCTGTGTTTACACCTGGATTTGTGCAGGTCAGAGGCCTAGCTGGAATTCCCTTGGCTGTGTTGGAGCTTGTGTGCCTTGGAAAATACCTCTTCCTTGGGAAACTGTCAGTAAAAATGTGCCCAAGGAATAGGGTGATGACATACAAAACAGATCTAAATCTCCCCCCCGGGAGCTTGAGTGGCAGCTGTCAAAACCCTCTGTGTTTTGGGAATGTGTTTGGAATCCTGATGTCTTGATTGAAGGAAATATTCCCGTCCTGAAAAGATTTTTTGCCTGAAACTGGATAGGAATGAAAATAAAAGAGATAAAGAAGGAATAGATTGTGCTTGTGGCTTTGTGAAGTTGGCAAATAAAGGCTGGAGAAAGTAGGGAAAACAGGGAATATAGGCCTGGAAGTGGCTTTGGGAGAGCATATGGTTCATTCCCCTGTGCTGAAGTGGATCAAACCTTTCCTGATAGCTGCTGACCATGGAATAAATCCTGGTTTTTAGGAGTTGAGAGTTGCCTGGAGTGAAGGGATTGACATGATTTTCCAGCTTGGATCTGTGCACTTTTCCATCTAATCTCAGACTTTGCTTTACTTAAACTTGTTGGCCATGCCTGGTGCCTCTTTTCCTTTGCCAAGCTGCTGTTCCTGCTGTAGAAACATTCCTTGATTTGCTTCCTACGTGACTAAAACCCAAAGGAAATGTCCTGTTTGCCTTTTCCTGTGTGGCCTCTTCCCAGAGAAGGTTCTCCAGGATGAAAGTTGGACAGTTCTAGTCATGTTTTCTGGGATAGTAAGTGCTAAATGCTGATCTCACACAGGTGGAAGCTCTTTTGCTTCCCTTGAGCAGGGAAATTCAGCCTGGACTGCCTGGAAATTGCCTCAATGAATTCTGGATTTGCTTCCTTTGATTAAAAATTGAGTTTCTAGGTTTGAATCCTTTATTCCTCAAGGATTTTCTCGGAGAGGTTCAATCCCAGGCAGAGTATTTGCAGCTTCATGTGTTGAAATATCTTCACGCTCTGAGTTTGTACAGCTCTGGTGAGTTATTCCTGGGCTGTTCCATGTGCTCCAGGACTCTGGTGGGTTTGTTTTCTCAGGATTGTTGGATGATGGATGGGACAGGGATGTTTTCAAGGCAGTATCCAAAGCCTGGACATGGACAGGACTTGGGAAAACTCACACATATTCCCTCTGAATCTGTAATTATGGTAGGTGACTTCTGTTTTCCCAGTGCTCCTATAGGAGCTAGGAGTAATTAAAGGCTTGTGGATTCAATTCCTGGCTCTGAGAGGTTTTGGGAATGTAGTTTTGAATTCTCCTTAGGCAAAGTGAGGCTATTCATCAGGTAGTGGAATTTTAAAGTCTTCCATTCCTCACAGGACAAGTGTGAGGAAAGGAGATGAGGTGTTACTGGGAGACACTGGGAGCAGAGTGGGGCAGGAATGGAGCAGGAAGACTGAGCAACATCATTCCTGGGAGCAGAGAAGTGACACAGAGTGTGTCAGGGCTGAGGATGGAAGGACAGGAGGGACATATCCTGCCCCAGGCGTGGCAGGAAAAAGCTGGATCAGCCCCTGCTGTCCCCACCGATGTGAGTCATGGTGTGACACAGCTTGGCTGGTTCCTGTTTGTCCTGTTAAACAGGATTTTGGGATATGAGCTCTGCATTTCTTACTGAAGGCTTTGCTCCTGCCTTTCCCAAGTGCCTGTCCATCTCCTGACTCTCCAGTTCCTTTCTGGACCCAAATGGACCTGTTGGATCTAGTCAGTGGAGCCACTGCCAAGACTGCCCAGTGAGGCACTTGGCTCTGTGGGAATTGCTTTCACTTAAGGATCAGAGAGAAAATGGGAAATGCAAACTGGTAGGAGTTCTCTTGGGGTTACTTGGGATGTTCTCCTGAGTGTTACACCTGCAGTTTATTCCAGAACCCTCATCTGATTACATGGAATGTTTAATAATGGCTCAGGAATTGGGGTAGATCCCAAATTGAAGTTGTTCCAATGGGATGTAAAGAACAGAAGTGTTTTTAATGCTGTTACTGGTTTGTTCATCCAAATATTTTCACTCAGGGATTGTGCTAAGGGCAGGACAGGAGGAGCTCAAGTACTTGACCAAAAGAAAAAGGAGTTGGAAATGTTGGAGCTAAATTCATGTGGATAAAAGAGCATAGACACATTTATCTCCAGAATTTCCAGATGAGGCTGTTTCACTTCCCTCTGGTGTAGGCAAAAGAGTTTGGATCTGAATCCATGACCTGCTAGAAGAGGTGGCAGTGGTTGCTTCTCTCCTTATCCAGGGAAAAGCTGGAGGACTCCCAAGGATCATCAAGTACACTGTGTTGCATATGAACCATAAAATCCTAAAATGGTTTCGTTGGGAATGAACAAAGATCATCTTGTTCCAACCAGGGACACCTCCCACCAGCCCAGGTGGCTCAAAGCCCCATCCAACCTGGCCTGGAACACTCCCAGGGATGGAGCAGCCACAGCTGCTCTGGGAATTCCATCCCAGACCCTCACCATCCTCACAGGGAGGAATTCCTGCCCAATATCCCACCTAAATCCAGCTGGAACCATCCCCCATTGTCCTGTCCCTCCATCCCTTGTCCCAAGTCCCTCTGCAGCTCTCTTGGAGCTCCTTGAGGCACTAGAAGGAGCTCTGAGGTCTCCCTGGAGCTTCTCTTCTCCAGGCTGGACATTCCCAGCTCTCCCAGCCTGGCTCTTGCCAAATATCTTTCCAGAATTGGCTTTTTCCTGCCTTTTTTTTTTTGTTGCAGCCCAGTATCTTCAAATCCTGGTGAGAGTTGGGACAACTCCACTTCCCGCAGTGCTTTCTGTCTGTGTGCTGTCCCATCATCCTGGGCATTCTTTATCCACTTTTTCCAACCTGGGATGGATTTATTCCCAGAAATGTTGGAAAAGCACCAACTTCCAAGTGAGGTTTGATAGATCCAGATGTGGTGACAACGGGATGTTCCTCTTTTTCTGCAACCCTGTGGCAGTAGTAGGAATAGGGGAGTCTCCCTCTTTTCCAACAGCCTTTTCCTCCCACTCCATCTGGGATTTCTTGCAGGATGAGGTTCTTCCTCTTATTTTTCAATGACAAACTGATGAGTTCTTGTATTTGTGACTTTATCCTCATCCTCGCAGAAAATCAGTACTGTTGCCTCCTGCTCAGACATCCAGTGGGACAGCACTGTCAGTCATTATTCACATGGATTTGTTGCTAGGAAAATCTGGGAATAAGTGCTTCAAATGAAGATTTATTTATGTATTAATGTCTTTTAATGTCCAGGATGTGACAGCTCTATGGATTGGGAGCTGCTCCATGGCTATTGGCTGTGTTGGGTGTGTGATGCCTACAGGAGAATTGGGGGTTTCATAGTGTCCTAGTGTGTTAAGGGGTTGGAATGGACCTTAGGGGTTGGAATGGACCTTGGAGTTGCTCTGAGGTCTCCACACAACCTTCTCCTCTCCAGGTTGATCAGCCCCAACTCCCTCAGCCTGTGTTCATAGGGAAGGTGCTCCAGTGCTCTGATCAGCTCTGTGGCCTCATCTGGACTTGCTCAAATAGTATATTAAGGGGTTGGAATGGACCTTAGAGATCATCTAGTCCCTGGGCAGGGACACCTCCCACCAGAGCAGGTTGCTCCAGGCTTTGTCCAACCTGGTTTGAACACTGCCAGGGTTGGGGCATCCACAGCCTCCCTGGGCAACCTGTGCCAGTGTCTCACCACCCTCACAGGGAAGAATTCCTTCCTGATACCTAACCTAACTTTTCCCTCTTTCAATTTATCCCCATTACTCCTTGTCCTGTCACTGCAGCTCCTAACAGAGTCCCTCTGCAGCTTCCCTGGAGCCCCTTCAGACCCTGGAATGTTGCTAGGAGTTCTCCACACAACTTTCTCCTCTCCAGGCTGAGCAGCTCCAACTCTCTCATAGGGGAGATGCTCCAGTCCCCTTACCAGCTCAGTTGCCTCCTCTGGACTTGCTCCAATAGTATATTAAGAGGTTGGAATGAACTTAGAGATCATCCAGCCCCAACCCCCTGCCCTGGGCAGGGACACCTCCCACCAGAACAGGTTGCTCAAGGCTTTAGCCAACCTGACTTTGAACACTGCCAGGGTTGGGGCAGCCACAACCTCCCTGGGTAACCTGTGCCAGTGTCTCACCACCCTCACAGGGAAGAATTCCTTCACAATATCGAATCTAAATTTCCCTCTTTCAATTTAACCCCATTATTCCTTGTCCTGTCACTGCAGTTCCTAACCAAGAGTCTCTCTGCAGCTTCCCTGGAGCCTCTTCAGACTCTGGAATGTTGCTCTGAGGTCTCCACACAACCTTCTCCTCTCCAGGCTGAGCAGCTCCAGCTCTCTCCTCGGGAAGCTGCTCCAGATCAGCTCTGATTCCTCCTCTGGCCTCGCTCCAGCAGTTCCCTCTCCTCCTGTCGCTGTGCCCAGAGCTCTGCAGTTCTCCGTGTGGGTCTCAGCGGAGCAGAGGGGACAATTCAGGTTTTTTTCCCGGGAATCAGGGTTTTTTGGGAAGCCTCTGGCGCTCTCAGCCCTGCAGAGGGCACTCCTGCCCCTCTCATCTCCCGGTCCACCTTTTTCTGGTTATTGATGGCCTAATTTCGTCTTTATGTGAAAGAAAGCAGATATCAAGTAATTTGCAGCAATAACCTGCTAATGCTGGGCCAGTATCAAAACTCCCATGTTCATTTCAAGTGGCAGATAAAACACTAATATATAATTATCCTTGCAAATTGGATTGTTTTAAATAACCAAAAGGCTACGGCCGGGAGAAAACTATCCCATTTCCCTTGAGTTACTATTGCAGTGTAATTGCTGCGTTCAATCAATTTTCCTTGGCATTAGAAATTCCATCACCATCAACATTAAGCTTTATTCATTGTGATGGCTAAGAGCTGGGCCATTTCTCCTCTTTTTTTTTTTTCCCTCTTTTTTTTTCCTTCCCCTTAACTGGCAAAATTAATCAGGGAAAAGATTTTAAACATTTACCCGTGCGAAAGAGGTCAGCTCTGGCACTATATTGCTCAGCAGATAAGGGGGCTAATAAAAAGAAAATTGAATTACTAATGATCACCAGGAACAGAGTATATAAAACCTGGCAATCGCCCTGGCCAGGAGAGGAGAGAGGAAAAAAAAAAAGGAGAATCAATTTTCCTCGGACAAGGTGTGCTCATTTTTTTTATTTGGCCTCGTATTATCAGCAATTTAATTTGAAAGAGCATAAACAGGAGGAAACAGTTGGAAAATAATGAGGCTGGAGGTGTAAAATGCTGCAGGATATATGCTGTACACAATTTATTTGGCACGACGGATAATCGCTTTAATTGAATTCCAGAGTGCATTGTTCAGCAGCAGCATGGGCTGCCGCCTCGCCCGGGGAGCTCAGGGTATCAGAGACTTCTCCGTGGCTTTTCCCCCTCTCCAATATCCCTTCCAGGCAGGAATTCTCAGCCTGGGATGGCTTGGGCACAGTCACAAGTGGCTGGAAGCAGAAGGTGTTGAAGTCAGGTGGGGGTTGGTCTCTTCTCCCAGGCAACCAGCAGCAGGACAAGAGGGCACAGACTCAAGCTCTGCCCGGGAGGGTTAGGTTGGATCTTAGGAAGAGATTTTTTAGGGAGAGAGTGATCAGACATTGGAATGTGCTGCCCAGGGAGGTGGTGGATTGACCATCCCTGGAGGTTTTCAAGGTGAGACTGGATGTGGCACTCAGTGCCATGGGCTAGTGACCACAGTAGGGTTGGACTGGATGATCTTGGAGGTCTCTTCCAACCTGATTGATCCTAGGATTCTATGAGACCCTCCAGCTGCCCCAGGGAATATCCATAACCTCCTTCCCATAATGCCCAGGGGGGAAGGGACCCCAAGATCGTGGCAGAGACAAGGACCACCCCCATTCCCACCCCTGGGAAGGGATGCCACCCATCACTTAGGTACCCCAAACTTCCCCCCACCCCTTCCCAACACCCTATGGGAAGGAGCCCCAACAAGGAGATCCCCAAATCCTTCTTCCCATGGAATGTGCTGCCCAGGGAGATGGTGGATTCACCATCCCTGGAGGTTTTCAAGGTGAGACTGGATGTGGCACTCAGTGCCATGGGCTAGTGACCACTGTACGGTTGGACTCGATGATCTTGGAGGTCTTTTCCAATCCCTTTGATTCTATGATAGGGAAAGCAAGAGGGTTCTCTAGGGGTTTTTCCTTGTTCCTGTGGATTTGTTCCTTAAATCCTTTGCTGGTTGCCAGCTTGGATCATTCTGTGTGAGTGTCTCCTGCTTCAGGTGAGCTTGGAGTTTACATTGGGAATGTGCTGCCCAGGGAGGTGGTGGATTCACCATCCCTGGAGGTGTTGAAGGAGAGACTGGACATGGCACTTAGCACCATGGTGGGATTGGGTCATGGGTTGGACTCGATGATGTCAAAGGTCTTCTCCAATCTGTTTGATTCTGTGATTGCAATCATGGAATGGTTTGGAAAAGACCTGAAAGATCAACTTATTTTGCTGTGTCCCAGCTCAACCTCCTGAGGTTTCATAGTGTGTTAAGGGAATGGACCGGACCTTAAAGATCATCCAATCCCAACCCCCTGCCCAGGGCAGGGACACCTCCCACCAGAACAGGTTGTTCCAGGCTTTATCCAACCTGGATGGACAGGTTTGGGGCAGCCACAGCCTCCCTGGGCAACCTGTGCCAGTGTCTCACCACCCTCACAGCAAAAACTTCTTCCTGATATCTAGCCTGATTTTTCCTTCTTTCAACTTATCTCTGTCACTCCTTGTCCTATCACTCCAGTTCCTAACTGTAAAAAAGTCTGGTTCCCTCTTCCTGCTTGTGGCAATCTCCTGGTCTGTGTAAAAGTAGTTTTTAAGGAGCTTTTGGAATTTTTCCTGGGAGAGGTGAGTGGTGAGAGAGACCCTTTACAGAGTCACAGAATCATTCATGTTGGGAAAAGCCTCCAAGATTATCAAGTCCAACCCATGACTGATCACCAGCTGGATCAGAGAGTGCCATGTGCAGTTGTTTCTTCAACTCCTCCAGGGATGGTGACTCCACCACCTCCCTGGGCAGCACATTCCAATGTTTAACAACTCTTT
>NW_008686642.1:5082-8584 GCF_000695815.1 Acanthisitta chloris | reverse complement strand
GCTCCTGAGCTTCCTTTTCTCCAGGCTGACCTCCCACAGCTCCCGCAGCTGCTCCAGCCCCTTCCCCAGCTCCATTCCCTTCTCCCCACTGCAGGGAATGTGTCTCCAGCTGTGCTGCAGAGGTTCATATTTGCATTTAGACTCATGGAGTGGTTTGGGTTGGAAGAGACTTTAAAGATCATTCGATTCCACCCCCTGCCATGGACAGGGACACCTCCCACCAGCCCAGGTGGCTCCAACCCCATCCAGCCTGGCCTGGAACACTCCCAGGGATGGAGCAGCCACAGCTGCTCTGGGAATTCCATCCCAGCCCCTCACCACCCTCACAGGGAGGAGGAATTCCTTCCCAAAATCCCAAGCTAAACCTTTCCTCCTTCAGCTTTCAATAGATGGGAAGCCTCATCTGAGACCGTGACCAGAGCAGGAGTAAATCCTGAGCACATCCTTGTCGTATCCAGACCATCCAGCCAGAGGCTGTTCCTATGTTGTCCTCCCTCAAAATATTCCCTTCCTGCTTTTCTTTGCCTCTCTCATGCTCCAGCTAGAGCTCAGACAGTGGTTTGTGTTACCTCCTTCCTGCTTTTCCTGCTATTCCATCCCCAGCATTGCACCTCCCTCCTGTGAACATGCCAAACAGAAGGAAATCCTGCTTGCATTTGCTTCTTTCCACAGAGAAATTCCATCAGGATCCAAGACTCACTTCTCCCTGCGTCTGCAGAACTTTCTGCAGCTCCCAGTGTCAGAACCACCTTCCAAACAGTTCCCAAAACACTCGTTTCTCTTCCTGCTTGCTGGATCACACAGCACGAGGTGGTTGGGATGGGCATGGAGCTCTTCCTTGGGGAAAAAAAGCCTCTGGCAGACAGGGAAGGAGCTGGTTTGCATTGCTCCTCCTGCCCAGGCGAGTGGCACAAGGCAAACAGGGCGTAAACATGGAGGAGTAAGTTATGTTTGGCATCCACATGCTCAGCTGCTGAGAATTTTATTGACACCGAGTGTTTGGATCCCTCTGGCAGCTCTGGAAATCTCAGTGCTGGATTTTTATCCCCTCTCCTATTTTCTTTTTCGTCCAAAGCGAAGGCTGAGCCATTTTTTTTTTCTCGTCCAAAGCGAAGGCTGAGCAGTAAATATGTCCAGAGGGTGATTCCTGGGGGGATAGTGGTTTGGGGTTTTAAGCTGTTTTCCTTACTTTGTGTTTTTCTCCTGAGTGGGTTGCACAAGTGTTGCTGCTGTTGGAGGGGATGTCTCAGCTCACCTTGTGCAGGAGTTAAGCTGTTGCAATGTCTCTGTTATGGCTGATTAGAAGGAGTTGGAGGCAATGATCCCTATCCTCAGGGAATTCTTTGGATCACACACAACTAGGACCTCTTGGAGTTCTCTTCTCCATCATAAGATCCTTCCCAGCTGATCTGAACCCGTCGCAGCTTCGCCGTGTAACGAGTAACCTCATTACTCTGTCACACACCAGTGTGACCTTGGCCATAAATCATTCCATTGTCAGGTCTCTGCTCTCTCTGGCTTGTCCTTGGGAGCCAGGGGTGGAGTCTGGCTGCTCACTCCCTCACAGAGTTGGGAGAAGTTCACATTCTTGGCCCTTGGCCGGCACCAGTTACGTCAGTGGTCGTAAGTAACAGTGTTGGGTTTCTGCCTTGACTTGGCATTTACAGGTGACTCGTCCCAAGCTGCAAGAGGAGCTGCAGGCAGCAGTGGGAATTCTCTCTGCACAGACCTCCAGGCTGCTTGGAGAGAGGGAAGTCAGCCTTGCTCACTGAGGAGGTGTCATCCTTGTAGACTCTGCTCCATGCTGGATTTGGGGTTAGATGAACTTGTGACTGGGACAGAGGGAACATCCAGACTGGAGTGTGTCAGAGAGGTGATAATGTGTCTCTGAGGAGGAGCACAAGGTGCTGTGCTCCTTGTGTAGTGGAGACTTGTGCATAGATCTCTGCTAGGGTTAAAGGTCTTTTTCAGGAGCTTCATCCCTTGCCAGGAGCAAGTGATGGGGCTCTGGGAAGCAGCAATTGATGGCATAAAATCCCACTCTGCTCTCAGCGTAGAGTTAGTAATTATTCCTACTCTTATGTCCACTCTTTCTCCCTTTGCCTGCTCAGTTTAATATTGTGGAATCCAAAGCTTGTGGCTGCTCCATCCCTGGAAGTGTTCCAGGCCAGGTTGGATGTGGCTTGGAGGAACCTGGGCTAGGGGAAGGTGTCCCTGCCCATGGTAGGAGATTGGAACTAGATAACCTGTAAGGACCTTCCATGATTGTTTTATTGAAACTCCTCTCAATACCCATTTTAGGTGTTTTGTCCCTCAATACCTATTTTAGAGACTCTTCTGTATCCATGGGCAGTGCCAGCTCCAGCTGATTGTGACATTCCATTGGCAGCAAGAAGCTCTTTGGGGAATAGTCTATTTATACACTAATAGGAGAAATATTTGGCTTTGGGGATGCATGACATCCTTCCATTGGCTGTGACCCTTGATATTTCCAAGTCCATGGGGGGCTTCTCTAAGAATCCAAACCTTTAAGGGGTGGCACAGTGTGGAGCTAAAATAGAAAGGGAAAAAAAATAGAAAACAGAGCAGTAGGTCTTGTACTTCTCATTTGGCCTCCTGGGGCTTGCCTGGCCTGGAACACTCCCAGGATGGAGCAGCCACAGCTGCTCTGGGCAACCTGTGCCAGTGCCTCAGCACCTCCCAGGGAGGAATTCCTTCCCAATATCCCATCTAAGTCTCCACTTTTCCAGGGTGAATCCATTCCCTGTGTCCTGTCCCTCCATCCCTCATCCCAAGTCCCTCTGCAGCTCTCCTGGAACCCCTTGAGGCACTGGAACGAGCTCTGAGGTATCTCTGGAGCTTCTCCAATCTGGACATTCCCAGCTCTCCCAGCCTGTCAGTAGAGCAGAGAGGCTCCTGAATCATGGAATGGTTTGGGTGGGAAGGAACCTTTAGGATCATCCCTGTCCCATCCCCTGCCTTGGGGTGTCCCTGGCAGGGACACCTCCCACCAGCCCAGGTGGCTCCAACCCCATCCAACCTGGCCTGGAACACTCCCAGGGATGGAGCAACCACAGCTGCTCTGGGAATTCCATCCCAGCCCTCACCACCTTCACAGGGAGGAATTCCTTCCCAATATCCCATCTAAACTCTCCCTGTCAGTTTGAAGCCCTTCCTCCTTGTCCTGGCACTCGTGGCTCTTGTCAATAGGTATGTATGTGTTTATGGAATGCTTTGGGTTGGCAAGTGCCTCTCAAACCAGCCCAAAATGAAGCTTTTAAAGCAATTTTCCACCTGCTGCTCTGACTTGAGCTGGATGTCAGTGCTGCTCCCTCTTCCCCCTTGCTTATCTTTCCCTGTGCTCCTAAATAAATGCAAGGAAAATAAAAGCAGGTGTTAAAGACCTTTAAAAGAAATACATAACCTCAAGTGTGACAGAGAATCTCTTCTTCCCTTTGTTTACCCCCTCCTTTGGCTGTTTTCTCTCACCTGTTAAAGTGTC
>NW_008686642.1:3991-5048 GCF_000695815.1 Acanthisitta chloris | reverse complement strand
GATGGGAGAATCCTCTACTGTGCTTCCAGGGCTCCCCAAATCCCACCCCAGCAGCTGCTCAACTCCCTGGAAAACCTGTGTGGCTTTCTCTGTTCTGCTTTCTGCTTCCTATTCTCCTCCAAATCCCTATTTACACTCTCTACTTTTCATTTTCCCTGGCAAATCTTCCCATTTGATTTTTCCCTGTTATACCTCATGAGCTTCATAGGGAAGTTCCTCTCTTTGGCTGATGAGCTGAGCTAAACTTCATTCCAGGACTTGCCTGATCACTCTGTGTGCTCTGCAAAGGGCTGGGAATGAGTAATAGCCCTTGGAATATGGAAAAGATGTAGAATTGCAAAGGAATAACTCTGTGGACTTGGCATCTCCCGAGTCCTCCAAACTTCTTTTGCTGCAGCTTTGGTGCTGTTGAGTTTCTCCTTTGGTCTAAGGGATAGGAAAATGCTTTTCCTTGAATTATCAATGGGAATTTTGCTGTTGCTCCCCAGGGAATTAGAGTTTGAGGAAGGTGTCACCCTCCCTTGTGCCTCTGGGTAATCCCCACATGTGTGGACTCGGGTGGATTTCTATTTTGGATCGTGCTGGAGGTTGTTTTGGATGGTGTAGGGTCAGGGAGTGTGTGGACAGAGCTGAGGAATGGGTCTGGATCAGGTCTCAAAACTGATCCCACGTGTTATCAGCCCCTAATCCAGCCCTCAGGGGTTCTCCAGTGGAAAAGGGCACAGGAATACTTGGAGCATTAGTGTGGGCTGTGAACTCCAGCATTGGTTGTGATGGCCAAGCTCATGAAACTGGGAAATGTCCTGGGATATCTTGTCCTGGGCTGGGACACAGAGTGCCTGGGAAGCTGTGAGTGGGAGGGATGTGCTCTCAGACTTTGTTCTTTCCATGGAACCATGGAATGGGTTGGGTTGGAAGGGACCTTAAAGATCTTCCAGTTCCAGCCCCTGCTGTGGTCAGGGACACCTCCCACTAGCTCAGGTGGCTCCAAGCCCCATCCAACCTGGCCTGGAACACTCCCAGGGATGGAGCAGCCCTAGCTGCGCTGGGAATTCCA
>NW_008686642.1:847-3781 GCF_000695815.1 Acanthisitta chloris | reverse complement strand
AAATTGCCAGCTCGACCAGCCTGGATCCATGGCAGAGCTGCTCCAGAATCATGGAATGGTTTGGGTGGGAAGGGACCTTAAGGATCATCCCTGTCCCACCCCCTGCCATGGGCAGGGACACCTCCCACCAGCCCAGGTGGCTCCAACCCCATCCAACCTGGCCTGGAACACTCCCAGGGATGAAGCAGCCACAGCTGCCCTGGGAATTCCATCCCAGCCCCTCACCAGCCTCACAGGGAGGAATTCCTTCCCAATATCCCATCTGTCCCTGCTCTCCTTATCTATACTTACCAGTGTATTTATCCATTTGCAGAGTGAGAAACCAACCTGTGACCTGTCGCAACTCAAGTCCTGGCAGCAGAGCCAGAGCAAACCTTAGGGTTAAAAGACACACACAAATATACCATGAAGCATAAGGGTAAAATTTAAGGCCAAACAACCTCAACAAGGCCAGAAATTCCCCATCTATCTAGTAAAAATACCAACTCCCTCACTCCAGTCACACAGCTCATGGTTTGACCATTTGATCTCAATTCCCTGAGACCATTTTATACCCCCTTAATTAATTCCTCTGCTTTAAGGCACTTCATCCTTCCAACAGTCCTGGTAGACACTCAGCTTTCCCCTGGATGTCAGGAGCATCTCCAGAGCCAAAGTGAGTTCCACCTACAATTTGTGGAGTGACATTTCCCTGTTTCATCCTGACTCAGCCTGTACATGTGTAGAAAAATGAGAATATTAACACCCCGGTTGACGAGGGGGGAAATAAGAACTAGCTCAAAACACAAGTGCCAGATTGAAAGTGCTTTAAGACAGGAAAGGACCAAACTTTGGTGGTTCTAACCATCAATTATTCCGGAATAATTAATTAGCAGAGCTCTAACAATACATAAACTCGTCGCCTCTGACTCCTCTGATAATTTATGCGAGATTAAAGGATCGCTGTGGTTGCCTTTTCTGCTGCCTAATTCAGCACTTTTCTGTTTTCCTTATGGAAGCAAAGCTCCAGATTTAACTGCTCTAATGCCCTTTTACAGTGTTTGCTGTAGTAAAACCTAACAGCCACTCCAGCAGGCGAGCAGGGAAATGATGGATCACGGAAGCACAGGCAAGAGGAGCACTGGGAAATGCCCCAGGGAATGCTGAGGGAGTCCAGTAAATCTTATCCTAAGAACACACACAAATCTCCACACACACTGTGGAGCTGAATCTCTGATGAACTTCTCTCACCTTATCAAACCTGCTTTTGATTTTCCTTGGGATAACAGACATTTCTGCTGTGAGCACACTGAGTCCTGATAACAAGGAAACAATTTGGAAGTCATCAAGGCTAAATTAAGGTCATCAATCACCCCAAATCACGTGACCCAGCCAAGAATGAGCATGGTCAGGATGACAGGTTGGTCTCCTCTTCAAGAGGAAAGAGTTCATTGCTGGTTTTTTCCCCAAAAAAGGCAGTTTTTGACACTGTTCCATGAGGGCACTCTGAGTCCAGTGTGTTCTTGGCATCCAGAAAAGCTCAGGTGGGATCTCACCTGCAGTGCTGCCTCCAGCTCTGGGGTCCAACAGCAGGAGGATGTGGAGCTGCTGGACAGAGGCCAGAGGAGGTCATGGAGATGCTCCAAGGGCTGGAGAATCTATGGAGCCATAGGAGAGCTGGGAATGTCCAGCCTGGAGAGGAGAAGCTCCAGGGAGACCTCAGAGCTCCTTTCAGTGCCTCAAGGAGCTCCAGGAGAGCTGCAGAGGGACTTGGGACAAGGGATGGAGGGAGAGGACACAGGGAATGGCTTCCCAGTGCCAGAGGGCAGGGAGAGATGGGATATTGGGCAGGAATTCTTGGCTGTGAGGCTGGTGAGGGGCTGGTTTTTTCCGGAGCAGCTGTGTCTGCTCCATCCCTGGGAGTGTTCCAGGCCAGGTTGGATGGGATTGGAGCCACCTGGGCTAGTAGAGGGTGTCCCTGCCCATGGCAGGGGATGAAATTGAGATGATCTTTAAAGTCCTTCCAACCCAAACCATTCCATGATTCTGTGACCACAAGCCCCCACGGATCCTGCCCCTTTCCCCTGCCCGAGAACATTGAGAGATCAGTGGTAAAACTGTGGCTCTGCCTGGGCTGATTGGACTTTGCAGTTTCTTTCCAGAGCTTGGGATAACATCTGCTCATTGGGATTGTAGCATCTCCTTTTAGCACGTCCATCCCCTCCCCTGGAAATTTCAGGCCTGGGGAGGCTGCAGGGGACAGGTGAGGACAGGGCACAGCAGTATGTGAACAAACACTTGTGGAGCCCCAAGGGCTTTAGGAAAACCAGGACATCTTAATGCTGGTAAAGTGATCCGTGCCCCTGGAGCAGGGGATGCCCAGCCCCAGTGACTGTCCCACTGTCACCACTTTGCTCCTGGGGCTGGGCAGGGTGTGGGAGACACGAATGCCATGGCCTGGACACAGCCTGGGGAAAGCAGCTCTGTGGAAAAGCATCCTGAACTTGATATCCTTGTTTATCTCTTCCCAGGCCCTGCCTGGCCCCTCTAGATAAACAGGTGCCAGTGCTTACAATTCCCAACAGCCGGAATAACTCCCAAAGCAAGTTGTGTCTACGTGGGGAGTTATTCCTGCCTCCCTCCAGGGCTGGAGCATCCCTGTGGCAAATGGGCTGTGAGGCTGGAAACAGCCCCAGGACCTGGAGTTGGTTTTCTGACAGGGATAAAATCTCCTTGCTGTGCTCAGGAATGTTCCCTGTGGCTCTCAGGGTGCTCTGAGTGACTCTCTGAGGCTCTCACGGGATAGGGAAAACTCCTGAGTGCATCACAGACCTCTGGAAAAGGGTTCATGGGATCACAGAATGGTTTGGGTGGGAAGGGAGTTTGAAGATCACCTCATTCCAGCTCCTGCCATGGGCAGGGACACCTTCTGTTAATCCAGGTTGTTCCAAGCCG
>NW_008686642.1:436-725 GCF_000695815.1 Acanthisitta chloris | reverse complement strand
CCTGTGTCCTGTCCCTCCATCCCTTGTCCCAAGTCCCTCTGCAGCTCTCCTGGAGCTCCTTGAGGCACTGGAAGGAGCTCTGAGTTCTCCCTGGAGCTTCTCTTCTCCAGGCTGCACATTCCCTGCTCTCCCAGGCTATCTCCAGAGCAGAGCTGCTCCAGGTGCATTGCTTCTTCCTGTTTATTTCCCTGTTTCCAGACACATCTAGGACATCCCAACCACTTAGACTCAGGGATAACTTAAACCCACCCTCCCTTGCCTGGATTGTTTTGCTTTATTTCCCTTTATT
>NW_008686642.1:0-215 GCF_000695815.1 Acanthisitta chloris | reverse complement strand
ACCTCCTTAATTCCCACCTGGACACTGCTGTAGGGACATGAAGAGCAGCATGAAATGAAGATGTCCAAGCTCTGCTGCTGACAGGCTGCAAATCTCCAGCTTGGGCTCTCCTTGGCTTTTTCCAGCAGGAGATTGTTTTTTAATGTCCTTGTGTCCACCGGCTCTGAGGCACAGCACAGCTCAGCATCTGGGCTCCCTGTCCCTTCCCCTTTCCC
>NW_008686641.1:115311-116239 GCF_000695815.1 Acanthisitta chloris | reverse complement strand
CTTTCCCCCCCCGGCACCGCACGGCTCTCCCGCGGGGAGGACAGTGGTGTTTGCCCCCCGGGCTGGTGGCACGGGATATCGGGGTGTTCCGTGGTGTTGCCGAAGTTTATTTGTCGCTGTGGGGTCGGGGGTGAGTTTATTCGCCGCGGTGGGTTGGGCTTTGTGGTGTAGGAGTGTGTTTTTGCAACGGGGGGTGAAGAAATGAATAGGAATATTGGGGGGTTGTGTCTAGGTTGGGGTGTAGGTGAGTATTCTCGGTGCCTTCAGCATGGGCTGTGTGTTTTGAGTGGGTGAGAGATGCTCCCAGGCTGAAACCCGAAGGTTTTGCTCTCGCTCGCTACGGATGTGCTGGAGAAGCACCAAATGCCACAGGCTCGACTGTTGCCCTTAACGATCAGCGACTTTTCCTGCGAGCAGATAACGAGGCTGAGCTGTGGGATGACCTTCCCGGCTCTGGTGCAGCTCCCCAAACTTCGGCTGATGCGCAGCAGATCCCAACAAACCCTCAATGAAGTCTCCTCCGCCTCCCGAGTGCAGCCACCGATGCAGAGCAGGTGGAATCCCGGTGGGTCAGGCTGCAGGTGGCACAGGAGTGTGTGCTCGAGGTGTCCCCGCTGTCCCTCCCCCTGTCGTGGCTTAGCTGACTTGGATGTGCTGATGCTGCTGGTGAGAAGCAGCTGACGAGCTGATGCTGCTCTGGAGTGGGTCTTGAAACCCTGAGTAGTTCATTCATTAAAGGGATCCAGGGGGATTTCTGCCACAAAAGGATCATCTGGAAGGGAAGCAGCAGTCATTAGCAGATTGGGGAGGTAATTCTTTCTTTCTAATGCAGCTGTTAATAGGTTTTAAGTTGACTTGCTTCACTTGCTATAGATTTTTATCAGTGCCCTCCTCGTGGCACCTATTGATTCCTGTCTCTGTGCTGAGA
>NW_008686641.1:113915-115291 GCF_000695815.1 Acanthisitta chloris | reverse complement strand
GGGGAGGCAAACACCGATCTCAGCCCTGTGTTTTCCTGCCTTTAGGTGAAGTTTTACTTATTAGCCTAGAGGTGTTTGCAGTGCTGCCTCATCCCTGTGTGGACTGGAGGCTTCTCTCTGATTTACTGCTGCTTTTCAGGCTCCTTTCTGCATCCCTGGCTCTGGAATTTGAATGCAGCCTTGGTGGAGGCTGTTTCTGAGGGAGTTTGGGTGTAACATACACATAATTGCCAGTTTCATTATGTGTGTGTGTATATATCTTTCTATATATGTATTTATATGTACTCATGGCTGTGTTAAAGCGCCAGTGATGTTATAGTAACGAGCAGGACTCGCACATTCCCAATTCCCTGCGTGCTCCAGGGGTGTTTCTGTTGGCAAGGATCAGCCCAGCACCTCACAGGGTGATGTTTTCTTTCCAGGATAGGAATTTGAATCGATGTTTCAGCCTAAAGTGACACAGAGAGGCCAGTGCTCCAGTAGGGAATGTGCTCAGTGGGGAATGAGTCTTACACCGTGGGTGAGACAGGCTGTGCTTGGAGGAGCCTTTCAGGGTGCTGGGTTGGAAATAACCCACTCCAGGAATGGAAAATCCACATCAGAGGAGGTGGCTGCAGGGGGATGGAACAGAGAGGAGGCTGTTCACAGCGAAGTGAGGGAACTGCTTAACATCAGCCCCGTGAGGGCTCTCACCCCTGGGATTGTTCAGCCTTGGGAAGAGGCTCAGGGGTAACCTCCTGGCTCTCTGCAACTCCTGCCAGGGCTGGAGAGAGGTGAGGGATGTGTGTCCTGCCAGGGCTGCAGGGAGAGGATAGAGGGAATGGCCTTGAGCTGAGCCAGGGCAGAGTCAGATTGGATGTGAGGAGAAATGTTTTCCCTGTTGTGGTGTTGAGGCCCTGGGATATTGCCCAGGGAGGTGGTGGAGTCACCATCCCTGGGGGTGTTTCAGAGGTGTCTGGACCTGTTGCTGGAGGATCTGGTTTAGTGGTTCCAGCAGTGACAGGTTAATGGTTGGACTTGATGATCTTAGAGGTCTCCTCCAAGCTTGATGATCCTCTGATCAGTGACCCCAGCACTGTGTTTTTTTAGGTTTGAACAGGCTCATTTCCTTGAGCAGAAGCAAACCAGACATAAGTATCAAATCTCCTCCTTCCTAGAAACCTCCTGCCCCTTCTCTGTAAACTGGAGGAGCTTCTGTGAGACTGGGAAGCTTCATCTCCCAGTGAAGGGAGAAGGGCTGGGATTGCTTCACACCTCCCAGCCTGAGGCTCTGAGTCTTGGAGCGTGCCCAAATTTTGTGGTCTGTTATTGGCCAACTCCTGCTTTGTTATGTGGTATAATTTGCCACATCACAGTATATAAAATGCTCCCCCAGG
>NW_008686641.1:112293-113887 GCF_000695815.1 Acanthisitta chloris | reverse complement strand
GCAGGATGTGTCTGTGACGGGAAAACACCGTGTGAAGCTCACACCTAAGCCAGAACGTTTCATGAGTGTGTTTCAAGGGATTTCTGGTGATGTTCCCTTAATTCCCATGGACATGTCTCGTTCAGAGTCTGGAATGGGCAATACAGTGGGAAGTGTGACTGCCCAGCTGCTCCTTGGAGGGTTTTGCAGCACGAGGAGTTGGTGCTCAGTATTATCCTTGGAGTGTTCACTGGTGACAAAATCCTGTGCTTGTCGTGGGGGGGTTGATTTATGCTCAAAGGTACAGGTGGCTTTGTGCTTGGGATTCATTCCCATGGCTCTCCGAGGCAGGGATAACAGAACAGACTGGAAGTTTATCATCAAAGACACCACCAAAACATGATGGTTGAAGTCTTGCCTGGCCTCCTGTCAGAATTTCACCCCATGATGTGAGAGTCACAGCACCAGTTTCCCGCTGTTGGCAAGTCTTGCTTGGGAAGTTGCTCCTTCTCCATGTGGATGTTGTACTGGTGAGTCATGGGCAGGGACACAATGGGGACTCTAAGTGTGGAGATGTGGTGAGGACAGCCTGGGAATATGCATGTGGAGCTCCTGTCCAGGAGCCTTCCTGCAGGAAGTGAACAGTGCTCCTCAGTCTGACGAAGTGGTGGAGGCTCTGGATGTAAATGACAGACCCAAATGGCACATTCATGAGTGTCCAAGTGTTGTGTGGAGCAGGGACTGCAGAGGTGGGTTTCCTTGCCACCTTCCATTCAAATCCTTCAGGAGGGAGAGAGGAGGAGAGGCCTAGGAGTCCCTAGACTCTTGCTCCTGTAAGAAGAGGATGCAGGGAGGGAAAAACTGAACAGCACAAATCCAGTCTGTGATTTTCTCTATGGAATCCTGGTATTTTGTTGAGGTTTGGGAAAGAGCTTGCCTAGCCTTCCTGCAGCCCCAGAATCCCTTTCTTCCTGGAGGCAGCTGGATTCCCACTTTTATTGATCTCCCATGGCAGGGAGCCAGCTGTTAAAATTCCTCTCTGTCTTAGGAGTGTGCATTTGTTGCCAACAACTGCACTGGGCTTGACTGTGGACTTTGTCTGAGGGAATGGTGTTCATTATCCAGCATCCCTTTGCAGGCTCCAGGAGTGTGGATCAAACCAGAGGCTGTGGAAGGGCTGAGCTCTCTCCCCAGTGCCACTGCCAGTGGAAACTGCCACATCAAACCTCTGGTTTGCAGACACTCCTCAGAATCAGGCACTCTGTGATCTGCATCCCATGTTTCCATCTCTCTAGGCTCTCCCTGCTCCCTTGTTTGGATGGCTGCGTGGGTGGTTTTCCTTCCTCGCCTCCTACTGTGACCACAGGCACGGCAGAAAGAGGAGATGATCTCCAGAGTCAGTCAGAGTTCCATGCTGCACAGACTTGCTGCTGTTCAGGGATGGTTTCAGGGAGGCAAGGAAACGAGAGTTTAGTTTTTCATTCACACAGCTAAGGATGTGTGGAGGGTTCATGTGTTTCTCATGTCATTTTTTTTGCTTGGGAAAGGGTCCAAGTCTTCTCCTCCTCACCACCAGGAAGTGAAGAGGGAAGTGGCCTGTGGTCTGGAGAGTGAA
>NW_008686641.1:86998-112276 GCF_000695815.1 Acanthisitta chloris | reverse complement strand
CTTTCCCTCACATCACCCAGTATGGCACTGGGGATACAGAGCCAGGGGCAAGTGCTTCCTAGAGCTTTACAGGGAGAAGAGCATCTGGGAATGAGCAGAGTGTGTGTAACCACCACCTCTGTCCCCGTTCAGCAGCTCAAAGCTTCATCCTTTGGAAGTGTGAATCCCAGTGCAGGAACACATGGAGAGAGGGAGATTTTATAAAAATACACATATTTTACATTTAAATCCCTCAGGGCCTTTTCCCTCAGCATATCACCACGAATCCAAGTATTACCACCCTGAGACAGAACGAGCAGAGTCTGTGAGCTTTGTACTTGTGCTGCTTGGCTGCTGTGAGGTTTCATGGAGTCAGAGGTTGGAAAAGACCTGGAAGATGATGGAGCCCGAGGGCTTTACCATGGTGCCAAGCCATGGCAGAGTGTCTGTGTGCATCCAGCTCTGCTATCAGTGTGTATCCCCAGTTTGCCTCCTCCTGCTGCCCTGCCCAGAGCTCCCAGTGGCACTGCCCTGATGTGTGTGGTCACAGCTCTCACTGCAGGAGCAGCTTAGGAACTTCCCTCCCTGCCTGGCATGGCACTTCGGGTAGGAAGAGAGCACTGAAAGGAATCCTTAGTAAATGCTCTTGTAATCTGATGCAAGTTTACCTAAACTCAAACATTTTAGGGTGAAAACAAGCTGCACCTGTAGTTTAAAAACAATCTTACAGTGTCTAATGTTTTTGTGATAGTTCACTCATGCAGTTTATATACTGTGGGTGAAAACTCTTGTCAGGCTTGGGATTGATTTGTAAACCCCTTTCATGTGGAAACATGATGATCATGAATTTTTTTGGCTGCTCAGTGTTCACCAAACTGAATCTCTCTCACTAAAGTGGTAGGAATTGCTCTGAGTTAGAGCCCTCAGGGTGAAAGACAAAATACATAGCTCGGCTCTGTTCCATCTGCCTCCTGGTTGTTTCTTTGCAGAGTCATTGTTCCATGCTCATAAGTCAAAGAGTTTTCCTTAAAACATTGCATTTGAATTTTTAATAGAGCCAGAGATTAAATTGGCTGCAGTTGTTGCAAGAATTTTAATATAGCAACATAAAAACCATTCTGCTGTGCTTAAATAAAGCCAGGGTTCTGTCAGCAGGAGATAGCACACTCCACAGTCGAGGCTGTGAGAGGGGTTTTGCTCGGTGTATCTATGGGCTGTGTGTGCAGGTAGGACAGTGTTCACTTGAGGTGGTGCATAAGGATTAGGTCTCTGCCTGGGTGGAAGAGGCAGATTTTGGGGGAGGAGCTGGAAGCTCTCAGCTCGCACTGGCTTTGCTTGAGCCCTGAACCACAGCACGTTCTGAGAACTGATCCACAGTGTCATGTCAGGGCTGAGCACTTGTGGGTTTGAAATAAATATTTACAGAGTCAAGGAGCTTTGCTTGTCCCGTGGCATTAAAGTTATGCTCAGAAGATTCCTATAGAAGTCAGGGAATTGGCATGTGTGTGAGGAGCAGAGGAGGCCAAACCCAAGAGTCTCCACAAGGTTATTCTTACTCCTCCCAGAAAAGGAGGAATTGAGGGGAAAGGAGACAAATGGAACTACAAAACAGTGATATAATTCATCTGTTCAGGCTCAAAACAGTTACAACATTCCCCTGTATGATAATGGAAGAATTAAGGATGTGATGTGGTCATGGCCAGAGGGAGCTGAGCTCTGCCTTGGCCCCTGCTCTTTGTGCTCCCCAGCTCCTGGCACTGCTCTGATAACCTGAACCAAACCCACAGCTCCTATCAATACTCTGCTGTTCAGGAATGTTCCTGCTCAAACATGAAAGTTCCACGGTAACACCATTTGTTTAACCCCAGCTGTGTCCAGGGGACACCTTTGCTCTATGATGAAGTGTAAAGTCATTTTGTTGGTCAGATTCTTAATCAAGCCTGAAAGAGGTTTAATTGTATTGCTTATCTGCTGCTGTTTGTCCCAGAAGAAAGGAGCATGTCCTTCCCAGAGCCTCCAGGTCACTGTTAAGGCTGTTTGTGACACTCAGAGGCAGAGAGACCCTGAGCTCCAGGGCACCAGAGGAAAACCAGCCCGGCTGAGGTTAATGCTGCCCGGATACAGCTGAAGTAGTCTTTGCATCCTGACTTACAGCTTCTTCCTGGACTGAGTGTCCCCGGTGAGAAGTGGAAGTGGTGATTGATTTATGCCTTTAATTAATTCTCTGAAGTTTTACTGGGGCCGTTTCCACGCCTGACTCAGCCTCTCTGCAAATTCTAGAGGCGCTCGAGTGAAAAATCCCGACTGTTACCTGGGGAGAGAGCTGTGCTTTGACTGCTCCGGGGCCGGAGTGAAGAGGGGAGCTAGAGCTGCTGAGATTTGCAGAGGATCTCAGGGAAATCTGGGAGCTGTCTTCCTGTGCTGGACGCATGGATGTTGTTCTTTGTTAGGCTTTTCCCAGTGGATGCATTGGACAGAGGGCAGGGGGAGAACCACTACATTGTCAGAGTAAAGCTGTGCCTCACACCTCAGCTGCCTGCAGCAGCAGTAAGGGTGATGCCTTGATCCTGAATCCCTGGACTTCCAGAAAGTTTTGGAGAGGGTTTGGTCAAGTTAGAAATTATTTTTTTTCTTCATAAAAGAGCTAAACTGCACCAGGGTAAAAGGATTATTTATTTTACTTTTTGGCTTATATAATTGATTACACATCAGTTACATAAAGCAGATAACAATCAAGAGTTATTACATTTATAATCAGAAGTTCCAGGGAGGTTCGCACAGAGATCTGTGCTATACCCTAAGGAATCCCAGCAATCCTGCTGTAGCTGTTCCAGCTGGGAATCTGGGAAGAAACAATTGTCTTGTGCAAGAATGAGGTTTAAACTCTGTTAAAACAGTGTTTAGCTGAGAGGGCTTGGAGCTGTACTAGGTAATTCTACACAAATATCATATTCATGGCCATAAAAAGCAAACCCTAACCCCTGTCAGGGATTTTTAGGATGGGAGAAGGCAAAAGGAAGAAAAAGCAAAGACTGTATGAACCTGTGTTGAGTTTGTGTTTCTAGTAGGCTGGAATTGTTGCCTTAAAGTGAGAGAAGGTGAGAAAGGAACAGAAGTAAGGTGAAGAACAACCAGATAGGTAGAATTTGTATACAATATGGTAGAAGCTGTCGCTGCTCCATCCCTGGAAGTGTTCCAGGCCAGGTTGGATGGGGCTTGGAGCAACCTGATGCAGTGGAAAGTGTCCCTGCCCATGGCAGGGGTAGGACTGGATGATTTTAAGCTTCCTTCCAACCCAAACCATTCCATGAGTCTATGCCCTCTGCAGTTGAGAAAGAAAGAGCTGAAAAAGCCTGAAATGTGATAACATTATGTCAGGCATGGGAGAACAAACAGCAGGGGATTATTCCTAACTTTCTCTAATGGAACAATTGGAGAAGAGCGGGTAGCAGGTTCAGAATGGAGGAGATACTTTGCCAACGTGGGTTTAGCACAGACACACCCTGCAGAGGCTGTGGTGTGCAGCAGGCAGTGCACGGGCTCAGAGAGCAACGAGACCAATCAGGGGAAAGTCTATTAAGGCTATTAAACATAATTACTGCACCTCTGACTCAAAACTGCAGATTATAGGAGTCTGGGAAGAAAGCAGGATGTAGTGCAGCTCTCCGTGCTGTTGGTGTGCCCTTCCCTGGGATCTATGACCGGTGGTGACAGGATACTGGGGGAGACAAGTGTTGGATCCAGCCCAACAGGGCTTTCCTCTGTTCTTGGATGGAATTGGCTTTGCTCCCAAACTCATGTGAGCAGTTTGTGTTAAAAAAATTTAAGACCATGTTGTGCAGGAAGAATGTTTGGTGGAAAAGAATCGCAGAAAAATCAGCGTTGGAAGGGACCCTTGAGGATCATCTGGTCCAACTCCTGCCCTGCACAGACATCCCTGAGCATCACACCCTGAGCCTGAGAGCATTGGCCAAACACTCCCTGAGCTCTGTTAGCCTTGGGGCGGTGCCCATTGCCGTGGGGAGCTGTTCAGTGCCCAAACACCTCTGGGGGAAGAGCCTTTCCCTAATAAAACCGGAGGTTGGGGTGAAGCAGGAGTTAATGCAGTTCTCCTCCTGGTTTCCTTGTGAACAGTTCCAGCTCAGTTCAGGAGCTGAGGACATGGCTGTGGGGAATGTTGTGTGAAGCCATTTGTCATCCGATAGCTGCTGGCAGGCTCCAAACTTTCTGTTGGGAGATAAACACTGAAATCTCTCAAGGTTTGGACATTGAGTAAGACTTTGCACAGGGAAAACTTGTCATTAGCTCTTCTGTTTTCCCTGTGGGATCCAGTTTGGGATTGGGATGTTAGTGACTGGGGGAGGCAGCATGGAACAGGCTCTGCCTCTCGGGGTGGTGTCTGAGCTCAGTTGTGCCTGGGCAAAGCTTTCCAAGCTGAAATGTCACTGTTTTCCTGGGCTCTTGTGCAGACAGGGAGATGGGAATGAGAGCTTATGGGAGCAGACATGGCTGTTCTTCATGTGTCTCAGCATTCCTTGGATACAAACCAAGCATTTGGTGAGGGGAGCAACAGGTGACTCCAGGAGCAACATGATGCTACACACACCATGGTTGGACCATGCTCAGGGTAGGTGTATCAGACACCCCTCCTGCCTTAGGCCTGGGTCAAAATCTACTAGCACATCCAAATGGAAACAGCAAACAGAGAACCTCTGGGAAAAATCATCCTGGTTTTCACATAACCTCATGTTTTTATGAGAGGAGTTGTTTCCAGGCAGGTTTAAACAGCACATCTGTATTCCCCTCATGGGATCAACCTCTGGCTATGCTTATGTCACTGGGAGCTTTGCCATGGACTACAGCAGGACAGGATTTTATTCCTTAGGAAATACTAAATGCTGCTTATCCAAGACATTCCTGTGCACATGTTGCAAATGTATTTGGCCAGAGCAGCAGCTGCAGAACAACTGGCAGAGCAGGAGAGGAGAAGAATGACTCCAAGAATGGATTAAAACTGTATCCCAAAAACATTCTCACTGGGCATGGATAGAAGTGAAGTTCGTGGATAGAAATGCAGTTCAAGTGGAGCTGATTTATGGCTGATAGATGTTTGGTGGTTTTTCTCCCCTAGGCAGGAAATGGAACATATGTGAATAGAAATAGAAAGGAGCAGGTTTGCAAATTTCCTTGTTAGTGACCTGATAATCTGGAAATTCCACCCTGTGATGCAGATAAGCAATTCCCGTGGTTCTGGTGGCTCAGTTCATGAAACCTTTGTGTTTGAGCAATCTTCTCTACATTTGTGTTCCCTTCCATCACGCTACAGTGCTCTCTGTGAGAGCCTCCCCTCACTCACAGAGGGCTGAGGTTTGTCCTGCACAAAGTAAATCCATAAAGCTAACTTGGGGAATGTTCCTTCCAGGAATTTATGCCTGTATAAACTGCAGCTGGACAGACAGCTCCATCTTTCGTAGAATGATTTGGGACCTAAAGGCAGCTTGGAAGGTGTTAGGATAGGCATCACCTCACGCTGGCAGCCCCTGGGACTGAAGAACATCGGGGGAATGAAGCTGTTTTGGCTGCTTGCCCAGGCCTGGAGAACTCCATCCTACAGCAGATCCACAGCTGGGGGACTTCAGCTGGTCAGAAGTGAACTGCAGTGTGTGTTTATCTTAGTTGGGGTGAGCAGATGTTGGCTTGCACTGAGGCAGGAGGAAGCCTGTGGCTTAGCAAAGCACCTCCAGGCAGATACCACGGTGACAGGAGATGTGTGAAAGTCAGAGAAGACAGTGAGGGTTACACAGTGGCTCCAGGTCGTGGCTCTGTTTGTGGCCACGGTGGCCACCAAGGCATGGGCAGCATCCAGGTTAGTGCTGCTGGTCTGGGGTGGAGGGAGGCACTGGGTGAGAGCAGCTGGTGATGGGACAGACCTTCCTGTGTTGGAAGGTGCTCCACGTAGTTAATTCCTGTACAGGGAGACATCAGGGTGTCTCCTGAGAAGCTCTGGAGAGCAAACCCCCAGGCATGGCCTTCCTGGCTGTGGCAAGCAGGAGTTGGCCAACTCCTGTATTGCTTCAGCTGCCCAAAGTATGAGAAACTGCAGCCTGGCCAGTTCCTGTGAGCTGCCTGTTTGTGTTCCCCTTTTAAAGACACAGTTTTTGGAGTTACAATACTTTGTCCAAGTGAAATAAAGAAGGATCTGGGGCCTCCAGGATGAAATGAACTCCAGGGAAATGAACTGGTTGGAAAGTTGCTGCCCATACAGACTGGTGTGCTGAATCATTCCTCTCCTGGGAATGCTGTTCCATCTCAACACAGCCTGACTTTTCCTGGAAAGAGAGGGAAAACATGTATTTAATCCTTAGCTTTTCTTCTTCCTTTGTATGGTGATATTTTGGTGTGTCAGTTCAGGGGAAAAACTTTGTTCTGTTACAAAATATATTTGGTTTAGTGTTAGAATAGCAGCAAAAAGACTCTTCTGCTGAATAGTATCTTAATGCAATGTCTTAATACATTAAATAATATATATTAAATAATATATTGAAATAATATATTAACTAATCCACATATTAATAAAATATAATTGCCAGTGATAATAAGTAGTATATGACTTCTTTAAAGATGAAAATCAATCCAGGTCAGAACCACCTGGATTTGGCATAGGCTCCCTGAGGTCATATTGTATTTCTTCTCAAAGTATTTTTTTATGTAAGGAGTAAATGCCTGGCAGTGTAAAGGCAGTGAAACAGCAATTAATGCTGTAAACTTTGAGTCTTGTTGGTTAATTTAGGCTCCATGTGCTGAAACATACAGGAAATAAACCTCTTGTTATTGCAAACCACAGAGGCCTCCTGCAGAGCTTTTGATGCTTTTAACTCCTTTGCTAACCAGAGTTCACCTCCTCCGACAAACCAAACCAAACCTGTTTTTCCCCTCTGCTATGCAAAGGCTCCTCAGCACCAGCATAAATCCACAGACTCTGACAAATTATTACAGGAGCAGCTGTTTCAATAAACACCCTGAACTGCAGCCTTGGCTGTGTGGATCTCAGGCTGGTTCCTCTGAGAAGTGTTACCCCAGTGCTGGGCAGATGTGAAGTCTCAGGCAGAACAAGGTGTGACCTGTGCTGTTTGGGTTCTCACAGGGTATAGTCACTGGCAGCATTAGAATCATCAGGGTTGGAGGAGGCCTCTAAAATCATCAAGTCCAACCACTAACCTGATACTCTGCTGTAACTCCTAAACCAGATCCTCCAGCACCTGATCCAAATGCCTCTTAAACACTTCCAGGGATGGTGACTCCATTGCATGGGCCTGACCTGGAACCTCTGTGGAAATGAAGATAAAGGAGGAGTAAGTCATGTTCCAGGGAGTTTGATGATTATCTTGTTGGAGATTAGTCTTGTGTGTGTTAAATTGTTTTATAGTTGGTGTGTAAAGCCTGTCTGGGGCTGGGCAGGAACAGCCAGAAATGATCCCTGTAAGTAAACAAGCAGTGATTTGAAAAAAATAGCTAACTCCTGCTGTGTGACAGCTTAGGAAAGGCAGCTCTGAGAGGTGAACATCGTTCAAGGAGTCTGTGACAGAGGTAGCTTGGACTTAAGCACTTTTGTATTTCCACATAGCAAAATCTCCCCTTTCCCTGTTCTGTGCCTCCGGTGAGAGCACACAGAGATGCTGATGGTGTGGAGACACTGGGAATACATGGAACAGCTGTGCCAGGAGCAGGGGCTGCTGCTGGAGCTTCCCCCTGCTCAGCCGCTCTCTGAGCATCCCAGGGCTGAGCATAACTTCCCCTTCCATTGTGGCTATCCCAGCTGGCACTGCCTGGAAAAGGGACACAGGGTGGTTACAGCTGATGGGTGGGAATGCTCCCAGGTCCTGCCACTCTCCTCTCCGTGGTGTTCAGGAGGTTACTCTGACCCTGGGGTTTGTGAGGAGTGGATCTGTTTGGTCATACTGAACCCAGCACAGAGTTGGGATGCTGTGACAAGGCCCATGTAGACTTCCAGGGAATCACAGCCTGCCAAGCTCCACGTCTGTTGCAGAACAACTGTAATAAATGAAGAGTTCCTATTCTGCTGCTGTTTATGCTCTGCTAGGGGATACCCGAGATAATGGAGCCTGTATTCAGAGCAGGAAGCTCTCTCTGTGTTGGTTTTGGACCAGACAAGCAGTTTTCAGGCTTATGAAAGTCAAATGCCACAAGATTGACTGAGAAAATTGCCAAGGGTCAGTTTATTTAGTGCTGTAATGGTGGTGTTTTCCTTCAGATGGCGGCAATTCCGGGTGCTGTGCTGGTTCAGGGATGGTGGCAGTGCATGTGGTTAAAGCTGTGTTTGCTATACATCAGTGTCTCTTTACATCCTCACCCAAAGGAAGGCAAGGGGAGGTGCGTGCCTCGAACCTTCATTTTGGAAGATGCATTTATCTTGGCTAAAGGGTCAGGAGTTGGACTTGGTGATCCTTGTTGATCCCTTTCAGCTCAGGATATTCTGGGATTCTATGACTCTGAGAAGAGGTGAATCCATGCTCAGGGACAGGCCTTTGGAGTTACAGGGAAGTGTCTTTCCATCACCCTGCTTTGTGCAGGTCAAATGTATGCAGGCCCAGTAAGGAGCTGTGCTTCCCAGGTGGATTCTCCTGGATAACCAGGAGAGGAGAGGTTTGGGAGCAGCCTGGGCAGAGGATGGGCAGGATTTCCGTGCTGGAGAGGTGTGGGTATAGGAGTTTGGAGCTGCTGCCAGCTGTGCCCAGGGCAAAGTTCATCCTTAGTCAAACAAGGATCCTGGTGGGGCTGTTTGTAGGGATCACATGAAGGGAGGGGACACTTGTGTTGTTGTCCCTGCTTCAGGGCTGGTGTTCTGCTCCAGGGCTGCACAGGTGTCAGTCTGACACCTCTCCAGCTCTGGAACACTTCTCCCAGCATTCAGCAGTTGGAAGTTAACTTGCAGTCACTTTTTTAGTGTATTCAGGCTGTTGGTTATCTACAAAAGGAGCGTAGGGAGGTTTGGTGCCTCTGCCAGCCCCTTCCTGCCACTTTCGGGTTCTGACTCCTCCCTTGCCCTGCTGCTGGGGATCTTCCTTCCATGTACACCGAAGTGCAGTGTAGAAAGGCTCAGTGCCATCCCATGAGCAAACATCTCTGTTTTTTGGCTGATGATGGAAGGAGATTTTCATTGCATTAAAATCCCTGCAAATGGAAGGTTTGGCTGTGTGGGGATTGTTTGGGTTTGGAATTCGGGCAAATAATCCCATTGGGAATTGCTGTCACTTTTCACAGAACTATTAAAAAAAAAAAAAAAGGAAGGTTCCAAAGGAACAGAAATCCAGTCTGGATGTGTAGAGGGTCTGTGTCTGGGGAGGTGTTGTTTGAACAGGCCGTGACTGCTGTGGGGATAAGCATCGGGAGGAGAGTTAAAGGGGAATGCACTGTGTCACCCTTCTTGTCATAGAGTATCCTGAGCTGGAAGGGACCCACAAGGATCAGAGCCCAACTCGTGGCCCTGCACAGGCCACCCCAAACTCCACCCTGTGCCTGAGAGCATTGTCCAGACACTCCCTGAGCTCGGCAAGCCTTGGGGCTGTGCCCACTGCCCTGGGGAGCTGTTCAGTGCCCAAACACCTTTTCCTTGCAGCCAAAAGAATGATTTACTTGTGAATTTAGTGGCTCCAGTAGGAAAAGAGGTTGAGTTTTAGCTGACAGAACCATTTCTGTGTACTGGTACAAAATCTGAGCTTTATTAAATGGTACTTCTGTACACAATGTTCAGGTGTTGCCGATGATGAGATGTTCTGCGTTAGAATCCTGGGAGCACCACAGCAGTCCCTGACAAGCAGGTATTAAAGGCTGAATGGATTCACCCACACACACCCTCCCCAGCACTTGGGTGTTATTTGTTAAGAGCAGAACTCGACTTAAGCTGTGATAATACGTTGATTCTTCATAGAAAGTAAACTGAAAACACATTAAAGACTCATCAGGGCTTCGTTAGGCTGTGCTGCCACTGCTGCTTGCCAGAAGCTGGGGAGATATAAATAAGGGAATGTTACTTGTCCTCCTACTTGACTAATGGGTAAAGGAATCTGCTTTTGGCCACTGCAGGAGGAAAGTAGCTAAATAGACACTGGATGTGATGCAGCAAGTCAGTTCTGACCTATTTATGGCCTTTTAGTATCTTGTTAGAATTTGACTGTAATAGAGCTGTGGTGGAATTGGCTCTACTGTGTGTCTGACACCAAATTAGTGACACTCAGAACCCTCTGCAACACTGAACTGAGATCCTCCTGCAGCACTGACCTCACCCCTGGGTCTGTGGAAATGAGAAATCAATACCCTTTGAGCCTGAACATTCAAATCGTGCAGCACTAACAGGTGATTTGCCTCTGTCAGCTGCCTGTGTGATGATGCCACAGGATGATTAAAGCAGATGTTTGCTGCTGCTGTAGGTGACAAATAGGCCAAACCCGTGTGTAGTGTAACTGCAAGAGCCTTTGGAGTCCTTTGGTGTTTCCTGTTCACAGCTCTGTGCCACACACCTCTGCCTGAAGTGGTGTGATACTGAGTACTCCCCTGGGGGGGAAGTCATAGGCTCAAACAATGATACAGTCCTTGAGGTTGGAGAAAACTTCCAAGGTCATCAAGTGCACCTTATGACCCATCACCACCTTGTCAGCTAGAGCAGAGCACTAGTGCCATGTCCAGTTGTTCCTTGAACACCTCCAGGGTGGTGACTCCACCACCTCCCTGGGCAGCCCATTCCAGTGGCTGACAGCCCTTGCCATGGAGAAATTCTTCCTTATGTTCAACCTAACCCTCCTCTGGCTCAGCTTGAGGCTATTTCTTCTTGTTCTGTCCCTTGTTCCCTGGGAGCAGAGCCTGACCCCACCTGGCTGCACCTCCTGGCAGGGAGTTTAGAGAGCAAGAAGGTCCTTCTAAGCCTCCTTTTCTCCAGGCTGAGCCCCCCCCCAGCTCCCTCAGCTTCTCCTTGTGCTCCAATCCCTTCCCAGCTCCATTCCCTTCCCTGGACATGCTCAGCCCTCACTGTCTCTCTTGCAGTGAGGAGCTCAGAACTGGACAGAACACTTGAGGTGCCTCAGCAGTGCCCAGCACAGAGGGACCAATCACTGCCCTGGTCCTGCTGACCACAGAGTCACACTGTCCTCCATGCATCCAGCAGTGCTGGAAACCAGGCATTAGAAGTACTTAGCTCATTACCTTTCCCAAACATGTGCCATACCTCAGAAGAGGCAGAAGTCCTCCCCTGGAGCAAACAGTGTGTGCTGTCCCACTGCTCAGGTGCTGTTCCACAGCCTACAGGAATGTGTGAGATCCTGTACTTGATGTTCTCCTCTGCTCCTGAACACAATTAGGCTGAGGTTAGTTCTCTAAATTAATATCTTCCAAATGATGATTATATCACTTTATTCTTTCCTTTGGAGCAAGAGAGAAAAGGTTTGTGATTTTGTCTGAACTAACTCCTTGAAGTTCAACAGCAAGTTGGTGACGTGGCAGTTAGGAACCTGCTGGGCTGAACTTCCAAAGCAGCCAAGGAGGCTAAATCCCAAATACCCCCTGAGAATATTATCCTCTTTGCAGTCTGTGTCAAAGAGTAAATCAGAGCGAGTGGGCCTTGGGTCTGTAAGAACCTTTGGCTCTGTTCAGGATCCTCATCCCCAGGACTTTAGTGGCATAACTTTCCTGCTTGGTGGTTCTGGTAGAAAAAACCTTGTTGAATGCACGAGGATCTCTGGAGTTGGGTTTTGTGGGTGTGGGATTTAACAGAATTTCAGGCCTTGGGTTATTGAATGAGTGCACTTACAATGGCATTATAATCCATGAGAGAAGCTTTTATTTTTGTTCTCCTGAATCAGCTTTTTCATTTATGTAACTTTCTATGGTTTCTGGAGCAAGTTGTGGGTTTGTTTGGGGAAGTGCAGACTTTGTCCTTTGTCCCAGCTGTGTTCCTGGCTCGTGCGGCCAGCCCTGAGCAGTGGGGTGGTACCTTCTGCCTGCCTACAGCCCCTCTGCAGACAGACCACGTGTCTCCAGACGTGATGAAACCTCCAGGTTAGACTGCAAAACCCTTTGGGGAGTCTGCATTTCCCCCAGCCTTGCTCCAGGGTGGGTGGTCCTTTGGCATCCTTTCACCCCAGGACTTTTTCCCTGCTTTTCCAAAGCCTTCTAGAGCCATATGTGAGCAACAGGAATGTGGTTGGTGCTCTGTGTGTGAGCTGGAGGCTGTTCCCTCCTGCCCCAGGGCTGGGGCTGGTGGTGCTGGTGCAGCCTGGGGTTGGTGGGTGCCTGGTGGTAATAAACACATTTTAAGCTGTTGGGATCTAACCACATCAAACCAGGACACATGTGGATATGCCATGGGCATTCTCAAAGGGCCCTGGAAGCAGACTTAGTCCATATGGAGCCCATCTGGACACTGCCTAATTCTGACATAAAAATAAGAGCAGCACGAGTCCAGTGTGAACTTTTCCAGCCTCCCGTGTTAGATTCAGGGCACAGAAGTTCATGGTGGTTTTGGTGTGGGTGTCCTCAGTCCCATTCCTTGCAGAGCAGAGCCTAAATGTTAGGAAAGACAACGATGACACTACTACATGCAATGCTCAGCTTAAAATAGCAGAACAAAGAAGTGCTGTGAGTTCTGCAATGATAATTGCCCAGACCTAAAAATAGGCAGATGTTCCTCCAGGCAGAGAGAGGTAAGAGTGAGACAGGAATTGCTGGGAGACACCTGGCAAAGCTCTGATCAAACAGGTCATGGCTGGAGGCACCCTCAGACCTTCATTACAGGGTGTGGTGGCCACCAGCACCACCAGAACTGCCACACTGAATTTTGAGCTAATGGGGGGGATAAAATCTGAGAAATAAACCTGAGAAAAACACTTCAGACAAAAAAAAAAGGAATATTTGAGTACAACCAGGGAAAACTCTGGTTGGGCCCAGGGCCAGGGTTGCTTGGGAGGGTTGTCTTGGAGGGACTGCTGCAGTGTGCTGGGGTTAGAACAAGCTAAGAGCTGTCCGGAATCTGTGACATTTAAATCCATTGCTGAGCTGTTTAACTCCCACAAATTCGGTTGTACTGGGAGGAGAAATTTACAAGTGTTCAGAGCTAATTTGCAAGTTGGAGCCTCTGTGTTAGCCACTCAGGTGAGGAAGGCAATGTCAGTGTAGAAATTAGGTGAGAAATGTAAAACCCAACCCAAGGCAAAGCAAAACCTCTGATACTTTTAATTCTAATTCCCAAAAGTGGCAGAGGATTGCAGCAGTGCTGGTCAGCCACAGCAGCAGAGGAGAGCAGCTGCCCCTGGGATGTAAAGATTTGCCCCCACTAACGATGCAGCAGCTTGTTCAAAACCAGCAGTGGTGTAAAATACAGCTGCTTTAAAGCTGCGGGTGCTTTTGAATATCCAGAACCCAGAAAGCTGGAATTGGGAATGGGAAAAAACCACCTTTCATTGCTGGTTTGGGCTAGAAACTGAATGGGTAAGTGTGTGAGATCTAGATCTGCTGTAAGGTGTTGCTTCTCTGTTGTCCTGGTGCTGTGAGGTTGGCAGAGGCAGCTCAGGCCACACGCACAGCAGGAGCTGGAGGGAATCATGTACTCATGGAATCATTGTGGTTGGAAAAGACCTTTGAGATCATCAAGTCCAACCATCAGTCCAGCACCCCCACTCAACCATGTCCTCAGGTTCCTCCATCCACACGTTTTTTGAACACTTCCAGGGATGCTGACTCCACCACTGCCCTGAACAGCCTGTGCCAGTGCTTGACACCCCTTTCCATGAAGAAAGTTTTCCTGATATCCAACCTAAACCTCCCCTGATGCAACTTGAAGCCATTTCCTCTCATCCTGATGCAATAACTGGTGATATAACCATGGCTGGGAACATCACAAGAAACCTCTTTAAAATTGTTCTGAATCCTCACTGCAGATATGAGCCATTGAATCCCATCTTTGGGAAATAAGGAGATAAAATGTGTGGTTTTCCCTGTGATAGAGGTCAGGGCACAGCACCCACGGAAGTGGAGGAGAAGCCCCAAGCCAAGTGCCAGGACAGCAGAGCCACAGCCAACAAGTTTGTTGTGTGACCAGAACAGCAGCACTCAGACTGTAAACTGACTTTGCCTTCCAGTGGGCCAGAAATAGATTTCCAAAACATGTCCATTGTCCAACAAGGGATTTATTTATAAACTGACAAAATAACAAGACTTAAAAACCACCCCAAACCCTTTCTTGGCCAGCAGTGTAGACTAGACTGTTCTGTGTGTGTGTCTGTGGATACCACATAAGAGAGAAACTTCTGTGAAGTTCAGTTCAGTAAAATGTTAAAAGGAAGTGTTTCCCTGAGTGCAGCACAGTCCTGGCTGGAGCTGAGGCTGGAGTGCTGCCTGCTCCCTGCATCCTTCTGTTTCAGAGCTTTTACTTGACTTCTTAGTATATTTTTTTCCAATGAATAAATATTTGAAGGAGAAAAAAGTATTGAGTCTAAAATGTTGCAGCATTTTCTGGCAAGTTTTTACCCCTTTTGGACTTAAAACTATTTTTGATGTATTGATTTGTTGGAAAAAGTCACCTGGTTGTGCTCTTGGCAGCTCTGATGTGGTTCCTCTTGCATTCCTGACATCATCCACTGATGGAGTTAGATCTTAGAACAGTAAATGGGTATTCAGGTGAGGGACAGAACTTGCTCATAATCATTTTTATTGTGTGCTGCTCTGTTGAAATCTAAATGTTTCATGATTGATTTGTAACTGGAAAGGGAGAGAATCCTGATACCCAATGGATGTTGTAGCTGAAGATCACAGCGTGGTGGTGAGACTTCCCTTAGCCACCAATAACTTGCCATAAAGCTGTTCCTGTCTGTGGAACAGACTTTGGAAGCCTAAACAAAGAGAAAATAGATTCATTTGGTTGAATGTTCCTTTCAATATTATCTTGGGAACATCAGCAAAAGGTATAATGTTTCCAGTCACTTGAGGAATTTTAGCTGGTTTTGTCCCTGTGTGAGTCAGTGTGTGCAGGCACAGACAGCAGGAGTGATTTCTGTTCCTGAGCAGCACTGGCTGTCCGGAGGGGTCCTTGTTCCCCAGGCAGGGCAATGAGGAGCTCCAGGGAATGCAGCCCTTCTCCCAGCAGTACTGACTTCTCCTGCTCCCACCCCTTCTTGTTCCATCCCTCTGCTCCATCCCACTCTCAGGGTTTCATAGTGTGTTAAGGGGTTGAAATGGAACTTAGAGATGATCCAGCCCCAACCCCTGCCCTGGGCAGGGACACCTCCCACCAGAGCAGGTTGCTCAAGGCTCAGCCAACCTGGCTGTGAACACTGCCAGGGTTGGGGCAGCCACAGCCTCCCTGGGCAACCTGGAACAGTGTCTCACCACCAGAACAGGAAAACATTTCTTCCTAGTATCTAACCTCAATTTCCCTCCTTCAATTTGTGCCCATTGCCCCTTGTCCTGTCCCTGCAGCTCCTAACACAGAGTCCTCTGCAGCTTCCGTGGAGCCCCTTCAGCTCCTGGAAGGTGCTCTGAGGTCTCCACACAACCTTCTCTTCTCCAGGCTCAACAGCCCCAACTCCCTCAGCCTGTCCTCACAGGGGAGATGCTCCAACCCTCTCATCAGCTTTGTGGCCTCCTCTGCAACAGTTCCATGTCCTTCTGATGTTGTGGACACCAGAACTGACATCTCCATCTATCCATTTTGCTCATTCCCATCCACTCCTGCCTGCAGCCTCTTCCCTTCCTTGCCAGTTCTCTGCCCATCCCTATCCTTGCTTTCTCAGTTCCTGTGCTTTTGTGTCTCTCCATGAGTCCTCCTGCCCCACCAGTGCTGTTCCCAAGCCTCAGGACTCTGCTCCTGGTTCCTCTTCTCTTGCACTGTCTGCACACACATTCCCAGCTCTCTGTGGTGCTCCTTGCCCTGCACAGTGTGTCAGGAGCACTCGGAATAAACAAGGATTTCTGTGTTTGCAGACTGCAGAGCTGCAGCTCACAGGCCAAAATCTCTTCAGACATGACAGTTGTTTAGGGAGGATGAGGTGTGGGATCTGGAGAGGCACTGGCTGAGGTCCATGGCTGCTCAGGCAACTGGGAGAGGTTTTCTGGGAAGCGAGTGCTGCGTGTTGACAGGCACATCCTGAAGGAAGGCTCCTCACTCCTTCCCAAACATGGGCAGCAGGAACCATCTCCCAGGCTCTGTCCTGAGCGCAACATATGCCCTTTCGAGTAAGACAAAACACCCTGAAGCAGCAGCAGACATCTCTTGCTCTATTTTAGGCACTTCCCTCCCAGTGGTATTCCACTGCCTGAGATTAATGGAAGTTTTCTGAATAAAATCTCATAAATTATCAGGATCTAGTAGCTCAGGGCCTGTCCTGCCCAGTGGTTGGTCCTGCTGCCACACTCTGCTGCTGCCAGGCCAAGGTGCCCTTGGCCTCCTTGGCCACCTGTGCACACTGTTGGCTCCCACTGAGCTGTGCCACCAGCACTGCCAAGGCCTTTGGGACCAACACCTCTGTCCCCACTGCTCCCCCAGCCTGGAGCTGCATGGGCTGTTGTGTCCCCAGAGCAGGACCAGCACTGAGCCTTACTGACCCTCAAATTGTCCTGTGTAAGTGCTCATCACTGTGGCTGGAAGACTTGTGTGTAGAGCTGGGAGGAAAACATTGCCTCTTTATCTTCCAACCGTTTTTTCCTTTGGCCAGAAAACCAGGATTTTAGGCTAGTACTAGTCATGCATCAACCCCAGCTCTTCGCTTTTCAGGAGAATTCTTTGGAGAATTACCACCCGGGACCTGAAAGTGACAGAGACCAAACTTCTCTGCTTGCCTTCCAACAGTGCCTTTTCCAGCAGAAAAAATTACACTTCCAGCTTTTCCAGCTCTCCAGAAACAAGCAGAGAGGGTTGTGATGGTGAATTTGGGATCTGGCTGTGCTACAACGCAGACACTGTCCCACGGTGAGGATGAGGTGCCGTGAGGAGTGTGAGGATGTGTGTGTGAGGGTCTAAGAGGCAAAATGATCTAAACCCAGAGACTTTCCAGGCATCAAAATGACGATTCCTGTCCAACTCACAGCTCCTTTTACCTGGCAGAGTGTAACCTCTTAGGTTTGTCTGCTGAGAACTGCTTTTCTCTCCATCCTGTACACAAATTTTTTCCTTAAGGCAATATTAACTCCTCTGATTTGATCTATTTTTAGCCACGGTGAAAATTAACAATATCCCTGTGTTCAGGGGTGCTCACAGATGGAGTCCAGCAGCTCCTGTGCTGACGTGGGAGGAGGGATTACGCTGCCTTGCAGCCCTGGGAAGGCACTTCCCCCCGGGAGCTGGGAGTTGGGAGCATGTTATCCACTGTCAGGAGAGCAGGATTGGTCCCTTAGGACCACACTGAGCTGGATTCATCCCTCCCAAGGGCTGTTTGAGCCTGGCCTGGCTCCCTGTCGGGGACAGAGCAGCCAAACACGGAGTCAGTGGATGCCTGAGGAGAGTCTCTGGATTTGCTCCCCTATCCCACACACTCCCAGGGCAGAGCTTTCCCTCACTCCTACCTCATCCTCCTGCTGCTCCCAGCCTGGCTCAGAGCTCCCTGGGTGTGGGGCTGTGCACAGGCTCCATATTTGGCTCTGGGCTGGCTGTGCCTTGACCCCAACTCCGTGTTTTCTGTGGCCGTATATGGAGTGGCTGCTGCAGGGAGCTGGGGCTGACCCGAATTAGCAGCACTGCAACATCTGTATGGAACAGCTCCTGTGACACTGAGCTCAGCAGGTTCAAGCCAGGCCTTGCACTGGGTCTGTGGTGGAGGGAGTCGCTGGAAGAGAACAAATTTCCCATTAAATCCTGGGGTTATTGTTTGCCAGGATGCACATGGTTGTGATTTCCTGTGCGGTGGTAAAGTTGTGCAGAGGGAGAACAGAGCATAAGCAGAACATCTCTGTGCAGGGAAGGCAGCAATTCACAGTGACAGTGATAAAAACCACCTGCCCTGGGCAAAGCCAGCACAGGCTTTGGCACACACATCCTGCTTTGCCCTTGGGTGCTGTATAAGGATGGGTGGGATCAGGTGTGGGACCTGCCCCTGCTGGCACCCAGGAACGGGTTTTGTCCGAAGAAACGTGAGCTAAAATTGCTCTGGGATCTTCCATGATTCCTGTCAGATCTCTGTCCTGGCACTGAGCTACATTGACTGTGAGGGGGGAGGGATCAGCCTGTGCTTCCAGGGGCACAGGGAAGCAGGTTGTACCTCAAATGTGCCTCCAGCAAACTCCACTGCTCCTGGAAAACCAGCATTGTTCTGAGTTAACTGTAAAGCCAAACCTGCTCACACCTCTCTGTGCTTTTGGCTGGACACTTTTAAGGCTCACAACCCTCACATGTGTGTAGAATCATAGAATCACCATGGTTGGAGGAGACCTCTGAATCATCGAGTCCATTAACTTGTTGGAACCCCTGAACTCTAAACCAGATCCTCCAGCACCAGATCCAGACACCTCTGAAACACCTCCAGGGATGGTGACTCCACCACCTCCCTGGGCAATACCCCAGGGCCTCAACACCACAACAGGAAAAACATTTCTCCTTACATCCAATCTGACTCTGCCCTGGCTCAGCTTATGGCTATAAAGGACTGTAGGGACAGTATCTTTAAGCTCCAGACTGTTCACTTATATAGGAGCCAAGTGAAGGCTCTGACTCTTTAGAAGACACTTTTTTACTCCCAGAATTTTCTTTCCACATCCATTTTCACCCTGTTTCTCACCCCCCATCAAACCCTGGAGCTGCAGCAAAAACGCTTTGACCGATTTTGCTTGCTTTCTCTCCATTCTTTCTTTTTTTTTTTTTTTTGACAGATCAAAAAGCAGCAGCAAGATGTGTTAGGCTTCTTGGAAGCCAACAAGATCGAATTTGAGGAGAAGGACATTGCTGCCAACGAGGAGAACAGGAAGTGGATGCGGGAGAACGTGCCTGAGGACAGCCGACCCGCCAGCGGCAACCCCCTGCCCCCGCGGCTCTTCAACGACAGCCGCTACCTCGGGGTACGACCTGCTGCTCCTCCTCACTGCCAGGCCTCTGCTTCTCTCTGGGAACACCTCGGGATCACCTTGGGATCCCTTGGGATCATCAGGGCAGGGCTTGGCCAGCTGCACACCCAAGCATCCCAACAGTGAGGGGCGTGGGAGGTGTTTGATGTTTCTCCTCCTCTTGGGCTTTCAGTCGTAATTGGTTATTGAATATTGCAGTTCCACCAGAGGAGAGATTGAAATTTAGACCTAGAATTATCGAGCCATCAGGATTTGAGGAGATCTCTAAGGTCAGGAAGTCCAACCATTAACACTGCTGGACTGGAACCACTAAACCCTAAACCCGATCCTCCAGTGCCACATCCAGACACCTCTGAAACACCTCCAGGGATGGTGACTCCACCACCTCTCTGGGCAACCTATTCCAGGACCTCCTGATTCAGGTCCCACCTTGCAGTGTATATATATTTTTTCCCCTCCTAAGGCTCTGCAAGTTCAGAGGTTTTTAATTCTCCTGCTCCTCATGATGGTGAGCTGACACCTCACAGAAATCTGGCACTGCTGCACCAGCCTTGACTTCTGCAGCAAATTCAGAGCTCTTCACTGTCTACATGAGGTTTGCCAATAGGTGTGGATCCCAAATCATATAAAGTCACATCTTCACGATCATAAATCAGTCTCCTGATCTTTCCTGGGATCAACTATGTGTGCTGCTTGTGAAGGCTGTTTAAGGGTGCTCAGCACTCCAGTCCTCTCCCTTCAGTGCTTTGGCCAGATTCAACCTCATGCTGCAAATACAAATCCTACTTGTAATTAATTTAATGCTTGCTCACAAGTAGGTTGCCCTGCAGTGCTTGTACTCAGCAGGCCATGCTTCAGTGGTTATTAGATTAACTGTTAGTTTGATTTTTAAAACTGAGTATCTGCTGTAAGGAGCTCCCAGTGTGCATTCCTCTGGGCCTTCTGCAGGCTGGTTCTGACCTGCAGAGTCAGAACCTGCCAGTGCTGGACCTTTGTGAGGTGATTCTGTGGCTGCTGAAAGAAATTATTCTCCATGTGCCAGGAATTTTTCTTGCCTGTAATAAGAGCAGAAGTTGAAACAGTATCCACAGTGAGCTGTTGTGCCACTGACTCTGGTGGTGACATGGAAGAAGTTTGGAGTGACAAATGTAAGGGTCAGTAGTTGTGTGTGGCCGAAAGCTGAGCACAAGGAGATGAAATTTCTGTTATCTCTCCTTAAAAACAAAGTGACAAAAGAGGCAAATATCCCTGTCCCAGCACAAAGTTCAGTTGCAGCAGTATCACCTTTCTCCCTGGGAGCTTTAGGGATGGCAGCAGATCCCTGTGCAGTTGTCCTTTATGGGTGATGTGTTGCCAAACTCCTGCCACAGCTGTGTGCTGGAACAAGGCTGTGCTGTGGGGCAGGGAGAGAGCAAGCTGTGTGCACCCAGGTCTGGGTGCTTAGCAGAAATGCTTCTGTGCCCCACAACACTTCTGAATACAGTGATTTTGGGGAGGGGGACAAGTGCTTCACACCAGTTCTTGCTCTGGGTTTACTTCACCCCCCAGATTTTGGGTGATGTCACTTTGAAGTTTGGTGGGTTTGTTGCTGGATCCAAGTTGCTCCAATTCAGCTCTCAGGAAGGTCAGGGTTAATTCTGTGCCCACACACTTGAACCTCTTTGTGTCTTTATCTGATCCCTCTGGAGCATGAACTTCCCTGTGTGTTCCATCTGATGCAGCACAACTGGCAGAGGAAAGAGCAAGCTGACTTTGCTGGCAGAGAGGCTGTGGATGCTGTGAGCTGGCACAAGCTCTGCTCCACAGCCCCAGCCATTCTTTCCTGGGAGATGCTGTGGAGCAACCTGATGGACTATGCCCTGGCAAGATAACAACCCCTTTGTTATCAGGTAGCCCCAGTGCTGTCAGCCAGAGGCTTTCAGGGAGGATTTACCCTCATCATGCACACTTTTATCAGACTAGCACACCAATGCAAATCCAGCAACATTGTGCCATCCCTGAGCTCCAGCCAGGTGGAATCCTCTGCTCCCTGCACTTTGCTCTGTTCCAGGTGCAAAGCCTCTCCTTGGAGCTGCTCCTCTGGACACACATTCAAACAGCACTGGCTGTTTCTCAGGCCTGAGCCTACCAGGTAGTTAGGAATCCAGAGCAGCATGTCCTAAACAGCAGCTCTGTCCCTGGCTCCAGCCCAAATCGGAGCTGCTGCCTCACTGTGGCCTTCCCAGCAGGACTCTGCAGCCAGACACTCCCCAGGAAAGCCTGAGGAGGCTGGTGCTGTGCTATGTTCCAAAAGGAGAGCAGGAAAGTCAAAGGGCAGATGTGTGGTGAGTTCAGAAGTCAGAGTGAGGGAAGCTTGCACAGACCTTCTGTTTCCTTTGGTTGGGGTTTGGCAACTGCTGTTTCTTTCTTTAGTTATTGATTTTTACTTTCATTTTCCTGGGAAGTGGCTGTGTGTGTATCTAGAGCAACTGAAGTGCACTGTGAGTGCAGTGAATAGTGCCACCACATTGCCTTCTCCTGCACAGACTTTCCTTGGTGGGAAACACATTTGGAAAGGTGGAAAGGTTTCAACTGAGCTTTAACAGGGCCAAGAGCTGACTCCACAGCTGCAAAGGTTTCAGTTGGACCTGTAAGAGGTCCAGGAGCTGCACAGTTGCCATCACTAATCTGCAATTAGTAATGATATCTGGGGACATCAGTGTTTCTGATGACCAGGTCCAGGCTCAGCTGCTCCTGCCAGAGGGATATCCATGCCACACCAGAGACAACCACCTTGGTGTAAAGTCTTTCCCTCTGGGAAAGGCTGGAGCATCTCACAGCAACATGTTGTTGCAACAGTGCAATTCCCAGTTTGTCCCTTCCCGGTTGCTGTTGGTGCTAGTGGCAAACAGCTGAGGTGACACTGAATTCTGCATATGGCAGTTTGCTCGGTGTGGGTTGGGTGACACCCCAGACTGAGCTGTGCTGATTTCTGATGATCCATCCTTCTGTCTTTGTTCCCCTCCCTGTCCTCACGGTGAAGGACTACGAAGATTTCTTCGAGGCACGAGAGAACAATGCTGTGTATGCGTTTTTAGGCTTGACTGCACCACCTGGCTCGAAGGTAAGTGAGCACCTTCCTCTCAGGCAACCACAAACTCTGCCTTGCACCTTGTTCTTCTCTCCTAGTAGGATATGCTATGTGTGCTGTGACTGCCTCAGTTATACCTGTGAGACACTCACTCTCCAGGGGTTAACTTTGAGACTTCAGCTTCAAGAGTAGTTAGTATTTGCACTGAGGAACAGGAGAAACCTAGATGCAAAAAAAGGGTCCCCAAATCAAAGAATGTTTTCAATTCAGTGAAAAAAAATTTAATTCCTGTGAAATTTGGGTGAGATTTTATACCAGAAAATACCTTGAAGCCAAAGTCTCTGTTTGCTCTTGCTTCAGAGTCATTTCTCCCTCCAGCTTGTTATCCACAGCCTTATTTTCCTCTGCCAATTACAGACTGGGCTGCTGCTTTGTGGGTGCAATGGGCTGGAATTCTCCTTTTGATTGTGATAGGATAGGACAAGCTGCTTTACACGTTTCACTTGACAGCAGCAGGATCCTCCAGGTCACTTCCAGCTTGCTCATTCCAGCGGATAAACATGCCGTGTCCTCTCAGCTTTACTCCAGGTCGTGCTGTGCACAGCACTAAGAGACCTAATTTGGGAGGTGGATGGTGACCCATCTGCAGTGATCATCAAGGGTTAGGGGTCAGACAAGCATTTTTGGGAGCCAAATTTCCAGCAGCAGCTCCACTGATGTGTGATGAGGACAAACTGCCTTGTGCAGAGCTGCAGAGAGCAAAGTATGTGGGGTGTGCCACAGCACAGGGCCAGAGCCCTGTCAGTCCTGCTGGAGTTCCTTGGAGCATAGAAGCATCAAGGTTGGAGGAGACCTCTAAGGTCATCAAGTCCAACCATTAACCAGTCACTGCTGGAACCCCCAAACCCTAAAACAGATCCTCCAGTGCCAAAATCAGACACCTCTGAAACATCTCCAGGGATGGTGACTCCACCCCCTCCCTGGGCAATATCCCAGGGCCTCAACACCCTAACAGGGAAATGGAATAATGGAATCATCAAGGTTGGAAGAGACCTCTGAGATCATCAAGTTCAACCATTAACCTGTCACTGCTGGAACCCCTAACCAGATCCTCCAGCACCAGATCTAGACACCTCTTAAACCCCTCCAGGGCTGGTGACTCCACCACCTCCCTGGGCAATATCCCAGTGCCTGACCAAACATCTGCAGTGTGCAGGATGGAGCCAGGGAGGGAGGAAGCAGCTGCAAGACCAGGGAAGCTTGTGCCTTTCCCCTGGGAGGTGCAGTGGGCCCAGGGAGCAGTTGCTGCCATGACAAATCAGGTCACCTGTCTCCGTAAGGCTCCCGAAGCTGCTGGCTGGCAGGAGCAGGCAGCACAGCTCTCAGTTGCTTGGATTCTGTCCTGAGGGATGTTCCCATTCTGTCCTCACCCAAGGAAAAGGTGAATTGTAAAAAGGAGGGACAGAACACAGTTGTGCTCTGCTGCGTTTCCTCATTGCATTGGGCTGCTGATGGTAAATAACCTCTGCAGGAGTGACCTTGTACCTGCATCCTGCTGTGGGGCTGGCTCTGGGAATCCTTTCCACTGCTGGGATGTCCAGTCAGGCTGATTGCCTGCTGCTGCTGCTGCTGAGGAGGAACACTGCTCTGGGGTGCTGAACTTGACATTCACAGCATAGCTTGGGTGTAATACTACAGAGAGTGACATTGCACCTGTATAACAGGGAAGGAATCTGGGATCAGCCTGTGTGGGATTGGGAGGAGCAGCTTGGCAGCAAACCAGTGCCATTCTGAGAGATTTGGGAAGTCACTTGACTCTGAACACAAAGGTTTGACATAAATTCTAAACAGGAATGGCTCAGAAGTGAGCATGGAAAATCCAAGGAAGTGTTTTCTGAGCCCTAGTGGGTTGGTTTGTGCTTCTACAAACCCTGGGAAAGGCCTTCAACTGATCTTCAACAGCCCTGCTTCAGGGAGGGTGGGTGGATTTTAAAGGAGAGGATTTAATGGGTTAAAGGCTGTGCCTAATTATTCTTTTATTAAGGATTTATGGGCTGAGATGAACCTTGAGGGAGAGATAAGGAAAAGCAGGAAGGAGGGACAGTGTGTAACCTGGCAAGCTGAGCCTCTTGCAGGACCACACCCAAGGAAAGGGAGTTTGACCTTAGAGAAAAATACATCATCAGGTTCTCTGGGTAACCTGTCCTCACCTTCCTGGGGATGAGGATGATACAGGGAATCCTCTCCAGCTCTCCATTGCAAAGAATCCAGCTTTATTTTCTCTTGCAAAGAAGACGAGTGAGGTGTCAGTGCCCACGAGTGGTTAATGGAGTTGTTCCACAGCCAAATGAACCTTCTCCTCTTTCATCCCTTCAAAGAACCACTTGTCTGTCAGAGAATACCAAACATCCTGCTTTTTTTTCCCAGGCTTAGTATCTCTTTCTGCTCTTTCTTTCATCCTTGCCCTGCCTGTTGTGCCCTGGGTGGACAGATGCCCTGGCACGAGCCGTGTGGGTCCTGGTGCCACCCTGGCTCTGCTCCCTGACCCGGGACACATGGCTGGAGGAGCAGAGCCCAGCCCAGGAGCACAGCAGCTCCAAGCCAGGCAGTTCCCACGGCCCTGAGTGCACAGGCAGGGTGAGGGCACACAGCCAGGAAAACCAGAGGGATCCACCACATCCAGCTAAGGGAGACATGCATGGGACTTCCTGCCCTGAGGTGACCCACTGTGTCCCTTAAAACCTTACAGACTCCTTGAAAATTCCCCCCTTAGTCCTTTCTCCTCTGTTTGATTTGTTCAGCAGTGCTGGTTCTTGATAACAGTGGTGTTGCTGAGTCTGTTATCTTGAGTGTTTCTATGCAGTCCCAAAAGCAAACAGCTCTGTTACATGAAAGTGAAGCTTGGCAGATGTTGAAGTTTGTCCCTTCACACTGTCCCCACCAGGGTGCTGCTCTGAGGGCAGTGGGACTGGGCATTCAGCTCACGTAGGCCATGTGGCTGCTCACAGGTGATCAACTGATCTGCAGTCAAAAGGACGCTTGGAGAAAGCATCTGCAGAAGGAAGTTCCTTTTGCATTTCCTCTGGTGTCATTCTGTTCCTATTTAACTGAGAATTCCTTTCCCACTTAACTAGAGTTCTTCAGATACTCCTTGAGCTGTAAATAACATGAAA
>NW_008686641.1:83516-86731 GCF_000695815.1 Acanthisitta chloris | reverse complement strand
GGTTGGATGAGCCTTGAGCAACCTAATAAAGGACTTGATTAAGCACTAATAAAGTACTTGATAAAGCACTAATAAAGGACTCCCTAAAGCTCTAACCCCTGGAATTTTCTCTGCTGTTTCAGGAAGCTGAAGCCCTGGCGAAGCAGCAAGCGTGAACTTCCACTGCCTTAAATGTTCTGTAAAGGGAATTTCCACAGCTTTTTTTTTCCTAAAAATAGTCCAACTGTCTCTGCTTCAAGAAATGTAGATGTGATTTCTAACGTTTGATTGGTGCTTGCAGCATTCACTGTATGTAACACAAACTGAACACAAGGTGGAACTCAAGGTAGGGAACTCACAGTGGGATGTGAAGGAGTTGGAACCGAAGCAATTCAACCTCAATGATTTTCACTTAGCTTAACCTCTCCTGGCAATTAGTCCATTTTGTGTAAAGAAACTATTTTAGTACTAATACAGCTGAGTTTGCCCTAGAGATCCAACTCTGTCATGGAAAGCAGCATCTAAAACCTCATCAGATACTAACTTTAGTGCCTGAGTTGCCTCAAAAACGTTACTGAATCACACAGTGATTTTTCAGTATCTTTCCTGGTTTCAGATGAAATTGTAGGTGGTACCATGTAGTATAACCATTGTAGTCACTTTGGGAAGTTGTGTTTGTTCTTTTGTAGGATGACTATTTAAGGTTTGTTACACACTTGTACAGCTGATCAAAACCCAACGAAAATCCATGGATTTCTCCTGTCAGTGATGTTGCTGTGGGCTCTGGGCACAAAAAGGGATGTGGGCAGTGTCACAGGTCCCTCAGAGCTGCCTGAGCACGAGCGAGGACACACCTGTGGGCAAGACTTACTGTTGCAAAGAAGCCAAAATGGCCAGAAATGGCATTTCCTTACCTGTGTAAGGGTGAAAGCCTTTGATGTGCTTCTCGACAGCCAGTTCACACTGCTTAGAGCATTAACATCTTGTCACACCTTCAAGTAGCCTTTAGGTCTATACAGTATTTTTTCAATCGAGGAAATTAATGAATAGCAAAAACTATTGGTTTTTTTAAGGCTTAAAAGCTTCTTTTCCATTGTTATTTCCATATCTTGTAGAGCAAAATCTGTTGTAATTAAACAAGACTTTTAAGGCTTAAAAACCTCTTTCCCATTGCATTTTTGAGGAGCAAAAACTCTTGTGATTAAACAAAACCTATTTTTTAAGGCTTGAAAATGTATTTTTCCATTGTTTTTGCCATACCTTAAAGCTATTACAGACTTGCAGCTCTATCTAAGTGTCTTGCATGGGTGAATTTGCCATGTGCAATATCAGCCTGTGTGTTCTCCCAGTGCTCCTGTATTCCCTAGCCCTGTTTTAATCCCTGATTGATTTTTTGGGAGCCTGGGAGGCAGTTTGAGGCTTGTGCTTACAGCAGTGCCACGAGGCAGAGGGATAGATGGATGTTGCCTTACCTGAAAGATTAACACACTCAACTGTGCTTTTTTAGGAGCAGCAATTCCTGAAACTCTGTGGAATTCAAGACCTTTTGGGGATGGAAGTTTGGTTATGTTTTAAACCCAGGGCAAGATTGTTGTTCACTCTGATTTCATCTTCCTGAACGAGGTGACTTTGCTCTCCTTAACATTGGCTTCAGCTTCCTCTGTGTCTAAATTCCTGGTTATGGGGAACTATGGAATACTCAGTGGGATCTGACACAGTCTGTGTGTTTCCTGGGTGAGTGTGGTGAATTCCAGCCGTTGTTATTTTGGCCAGGCTGTAATTGGGAAGTTGCTGCCAAACTCTGGCAGTTCAGCGACCCAAACCACGCTCAAAGCAGGTCAATCTCTGTCTCAATGGTCAAGCAAATTGCCAAGCTGAAGAAAGCAAAGTCACTCCCCTCTCTGCCGCCCCTGCCCCCTTGGACACTCCCCCTTGGGAGTGTTGAAGCTGTATCAGCATTCCTCAGCCAGTTCCCTCTCAATGCTTCCTTTGTCCTGGGAACAAGGACCGGCACAGACTGCAAAATCCCCCAAATCTCTGTGTAGTGTGTGTCAGACTTGAGGTTTTTCCATGCAGATCTCTTGCCTGACTTCAGGAGTGCCTGGAATCTGTTACCTCCGGGCTGGGATTCTGTTGCCATGGGTGCAAGGACTGAATTTGTTCTTTCCTTCCTTATTTTTTCCCCTCTGTAGAAGTCATTGAGGGTTTAACCTGTATCTTAACCATTCCTGTATCATTCCAATAAAATTGTTTTAGGATGCTTTCTCACACCATGATTTGTTGCATGTTTTGTTCATGGCTGGAAGGTTGAAGCTGAAAGAAGTTTTCAGGGCAAAACACTGGATTGAAGAGTTGAGGGTGGACACAAGGTGAACATCATCACCCACTGCTGCTGTGGGTGAGGTTTTCTGGGTTGCATCTATACCTGTTGCAACTAATGGGGTTTAATTACTAAATGGGATTTAATTTGGGATGCACCTACACAAAACAGTCAAGGCTTGGGGTGTTTTCTACCAATCCAGGTGGGATTTTATTCACTTCTCAGTTCATATCCTCAGTCTCCATCCCATGGAATCATCTGTAAAGTCTGGTTAGATCCCTCAGCTCCTGTTGCACATGTTTCATGGGATGGTTTGGCTTGGAAAGGACCTTAAATCATCTCATCCCCCCCCCCCCCCACCACCACCATGGGCAGGGACACCTCCCACCAGTCCAGGCTGCTGGGAACTGTGCTCTTTACCATTTGTGTGGCCACAGGGCCGTGCAGGTACATTTTAAACTCAAACTAGCACTTTCGCCTTCCTTGTTTGGTAGATCCACAGGTTCTCAGCTTCACATGCCCAAGTTTGGCACCTCCTGAAAGATGTGGAGAGCTCCAGAAACCACAATCTCAGCCCTATGGATTTGCCCAAATCCCAGACTTCAGTTGCCATTGTCGCTGTTGTCCATCCCAATTCAAATCCCACTGTTCTGATCCAGACCAGGATGTCATTGGCCGCCTTGGCCAGCTGAGCACACTGCTGGCTCCAGTTCAGCTTTCTATCCAAACTCCAGTTTTCCCTTCCTGCCTAGTGCTCTCCAGCCAGTGTGTAGGTCTGTAATTAACACAAGGCATACAAGAGTTTGACTCCGTCCTGATCCCTCTCCTCACAGGCAGCACCAGGTGTGTGTTCATACACCGAGGCCTCCATCCCTGCACGTGTCTCCTCCCCGCGCCGCCATGAACTGCCAGCAGC
>NW_008686641.1:72444-83491 GCF_000695815.1 Acanthisitta chloris | reverse complement strand
AACCGCCTTCCCATTGGGCGAGACAGCTGTCAGTCAGGGCTAACCCCGCCCCTCCGCTATTTAAGAGGCGCGGGCTGAGGCGCGCGCGGGGCGGTGAGGGTGGCATGGCCGGGCGCTGTGCTGCCCTGGCTGAGGGAGATGTTCCGCCCTCACACCGCGTTCCTGTGCCTTCCATCGCTGCCTCTTCGCGCTGTGCTCGCCCCGTGCTGCTTCCTACTCCAAGCGCTCTGCCCTTTGCCAGCAGGAGCTCCCCGGGGCTGCAGCAGGGGCTGAGCGCAATGGGGTGTGAGAGCTCCGTGTTGGGCTGTGCCAGGGAATTTTTCTGTTGAAGTGGGGAATAAAGGAGCTGCAGCAGCTGTGCTTGAAAAACAGAGCTTAGGCTGTCCATGTCTGTTTTGTGTTTGTGTAAAATACACATCTAGGCTGAAAACAGCAACTTTGTTTACATGCAGTGCTACTTTGTGTAATTCACCTGTGTTTGGTGATGCACGATGTTGCATTAGTTATTTTTTCCATGTATGAATGATATATTTATTTCTTCTATATGTGAATGTTATAATGAAATTTCTATCTTTATCCATGCAGTTTTATATTTAGCCTCTATATTTTGCTGTCATTGTTCCTCCTAACCAGGCTGAGCTCAGCATCTGAACTAACTCCTTTTCTACCTTGTTCTGCTCTTATTTTTCTAAACATAATGTCTATGCTTCTTTTGTAAGATCTTACTCACAAAAACACACTGATTTCCTCAGATCTTGGTGCATTTAACACAGGAATCCCAGACTGGTTTGGGTTGGAAGGACCTTGAAGCTCATCGCATCCCCTGCGGACACCTTCCCTCAGCTCATGTTGCTGAGTACACTGAAAAGAAAGGTGACTTGGTTTGAATCACTCCAGATGAATAATTTGGTGTGTTTTATTGAAACAGCTGCACCAAAAAAAATAAATCCACCTGCAGCTAATTGCAAGGTGAGGTTTAACATTATATGGAACTCAAACCACCCTGTTTCCTACCCCCTAGACTGTGGGCAGTGACTGTGGTGAGGTCTCAACCACATCTCCTGGGCAGAAATTAGTCATAAGGGGATGTAAGCCTTACTGACCCTCATGCCATTGTCCTCAGCCACTGATCAAGTCAGTCCAGGTCTCTCTGTAGAGCTTTCTTCTACCCGATTTTTGAGCCAAAAAAAGTGGGTTTGCTCAATTAGCAACATGGCCATTCACAGCTGCTCAGTGGCTACTGCTCTCAGAGCAGCAGTTTCTCCTCTTTGTGTCTTACAGACACAGGATATTTCCTCAAAATCCTGACGAAATGAAATTAGCAACTTCTCTGCCATAAGCAGAAGGTCACAAGACTCTAAACTTAACCCTGTGTTTCCAAAGGGGAGGCAGTGCAGATAGCACAGCCCTGTAACCCAGCTGGGTGGGACAGCAGCTCCTGCCCATGGGATTGTCTGCTGGAATTCAGCCCCAGTTTGGAAGAGCCTCATGCAGCACAGCCCCTCTGCCCCTTCCTCTGCCTCTGTTGCTTTGAAGAGCACTATTGTGTCAGTCAGCAACTCACTGCCATCACACCATGATCAGGAACGTCTCAATTCAGCTTCTAACATCCTCTTTTAGCCTCTACTCTCACTCTGGGTGAGACCTTTCCAGCAGGATCACTTCTGTTTTACAGGGAAGATATGGGGAACTACATCATGTGTGAGTCAGGCTTTTTTCCACACAGACAAGTATGTAAGAGGCTTTCTCTTGCAGCAGCTGTGGCAGGAGAGCTCTGAGCTCAGGGATATCCACTGGGGTTGGTAAGTTTGGGCTTTTGGGGCCTTTTTTTTGCCTTATGCTTTGCTGGGAGATTCATATGAGATGTTAGGAGGAATGTTTTCCCTGTTGTGATGTTGAGGCCCTGGGATATTGCCCAGGGAGGTGGTGGAGTCACTATCCCTGGAGGGGTTTAAGAGGTGTCTGGATCTCGTTTAGGGTTTAGTAGTTCCAGCAGTGAGAGGTTAATGGTTGGACTTGATGATCTTCAAGGTCTCCTCCAACCCTGATGATTCTGTGATTCTATGCTTTGTTCCACTTACTTTATTTGAGAGAAAGCAGTTTGGCTAAGATTACCAGATCTTAGCTCTACGTGAACAGTTTCAAATCAATGCACCAACATTTCTTAGCAGTTAAGGACCTGAGTGATAACCTGGTTACCATATACTACAAGGCATCAGCATTCCAAATTCCATCGACCTTCACCAAGATTTAGACTTCCAAATACCTTTCTCCCTTTAGAAACTGGTTTCCTGAGCACCTTGAGTGCTTGAGAGTGTTTTGTCCTGCTTTTTGCCTCTGGAAATGATGCTGTAGCTACCCAGCTGTGCTGCCTTTCTCGGCTGCTTCAGCCTCTAAGTTCCCTCAGCTTCAGGGAGGGAACTCAGTCAAGCTGGTGGCTCAGTGCTTGGAACCATAGAATCATGGAATGGCAATAACAAGTCCTTTGAACCCCCAAAAGCATTGAATGTTGTCCATGAGGGAAGTGGAGTCTGTGGAGTGAGTGGAGACCACACCAGTATGTCATGGGGTTTGGGAGAGCTACTCTGCCCTCCCTAGTGACACCTCCCCACCACTCCTTACCTCTCCCCCCATTTCCAGCCATGAGGACACTCTGGGAGTGTGAAGATACTTGAATTATGCAGAGATTAAAAAGATATTTGGAGGACAGAACTATTTTCTTGTGTTCATCTCTCCTATTCCTCCATGAGACGAGTGGTGATGATATTTTCCTTAGTGAGTCTGGACCTGGCTCAGCTCTAAATGTTAAGACTCCCATTGATTGTACCAGATTTCTGTGGGTATGGGAAAGAGGTCAGAGCTGAGTGTTTACTGGAAAGAAATACTCAAGAGAAAAAGGAAAATCACAATATTTTAATAAAGTGCATTGTGAATTTTATTATTATTGTTATTTCTTCTTCTTCCCCCTCCTTCTTCTCCTTCTCCTCCTTCTTCTTTTCCTCCTCCTCCTTCTCCTCCTCCTTCTCCTTGTTCTCCTCCTTCTCTTCCTTCCTTTCTCCTCCTCCTCCTTCTCCTTTTTATCATTACATTACTAAGGTATCTTGCCTGTCCTCCTTTCAGCCTGTGCTCATGGAGCTGAGGTGATCAGCCTGTTGCTCACACTTGCTGTCATGTTGGCTGAAGGAATCCTAACACGGCTCATCTATAGAGAAAGCTTCCATCAAGATAAGCCTCCCAAATCTCCGGCATCCCAAAAGCCTAAAGAGGGAATCTGGAGACAGAAACTTGCAGACATCCCAAAACTTCAAGTCTTTGGTGACGGATGTGAGAAGCAAGATGAGCTGTGTGCTAGAAGCAGCAAACTGGAAGCAGAGAGAGGTCCTGGAGGGGGATCCATGAAGGAGGAGCCTGCAAAAGATCAGGATGTGCTTGTTAGAGGAACTGTATCCCCAGCTCTACGTATCCCCAGGAGAGAGCTGAGCACAGCCCAGGTGGATCTGTACACATCCTGGCCATGCAACAGCATTTACCACCACTACCCTGACCTGCAGATCGGGGGGGACCGTGTGGGGGGTCACACCTGTGATTCAGGCTGTGTCCTGGACCATGTGTGTGATGAGCTGCCTGATGGCCCTGTCTTACTCTCCATAGACATCCCCCCTGGCCAGTCCCCTCCCTGTGAGCATCCCAAGCAGCCCAGTGTGCTGTCCCTGCCTGAAGATGAAGCTGGAGAGAGGAGCATTGTGCTGTGTGAGGAGCCTCTCTCCAACTCCATCCTCAACAAGTACATGGAGACAAAAGTGGCAGAGCTCTACAAGCAGTTCTTTGAGGAGAACCTGACCAGGTGTGGTTCTGTAACAAACCTCCTCTCCTGCAGCTTCATCAGGAACAACCTGAACCACATCAGCTTCCAGCTCTCCCAGGAGCACAACATGGAAAGCTCCAAAGCCAGAGGAGCTCTCCTGCACTCCTTAGCTTTGCTTAGTTTGCACAATGCTCCCACCAGAAATAGCTCTGAGTTCAGCACTCCAAACCTGCAAATCTCCAACCCAGAGTGTGGGAAACTGAGCTGCAGGAGGCAGTTCACATCCTGACTGAGGTGCTGAGCTGAAGGGATGGATAAGATTGGGATAGGAATATCTCACTCTAAGGATTAGGTTGGGAAATGACAACATTTACACACTACAGACTTTGGCAGGTCAATATTTGAAGGCTCAAAGCAGACTGTGGTAGCAGGGGAAGGGAAGGTCACTGGGTTCTGGTTTCTGATAGAGAATTTCCAATGGATTTCTCTCTGAAATAACAGTTAACCATGTTTTTATAATGTGTATGGAATCATGGAATCCACCACCATGTTCAGCACTAACCATGTCCCCAAGTGTCACATCCACATGGTTTTTGAACACCTCCAGGGATGGTGAATCCACCACTGCCCTGGACAGCTCCTTCCAATGCCTGACAGCCCTTTCCATGGAGAAATTCTTCCTGATGTCCAGCCTGAACCTCCCCTGGCAGAGCTTGAGTCTGTGCCCTCTTGTCCTGCTGCTGGTTGCCTGGGAGAAGAGACCAACCCCCACCTGACTCCAACCTCCTGTCAGGGAGTTGCAGAGGGTGAGAAGGTCTCCCCTGAGCCTCCTCTTCTCCAGGCTGAACACCCCTAGCTCCCTCAGCCTCTCCTCGTGGCACTGGTGCTCGAGTCCCTTCACTAGCCTCCCACATACTGTCACATTTTCTCCCACAAGAGAAATCATTCAAGAGGTTTGCTGGTAAAACTCTGCTCTAAGAGACTGATCCAGCAGGAAGCAAAAGAGTCCAATTTTCTTTGCTGGACTTTGGATCAGCCTATGTAGTAGAAGCCCAAATTTGGGACATTTAGGGTGAAATTTTGCTCCAGCAAAGCATGATCATGGTGAAAAGTGATTTCTTAGGCTTGAAGATCTTGTCAGGAGGTGAATGTGTCCAGGACTCTGTTATTTAGTATGTATTATGTATAGGAAGTCTTCACTTGGAAATGTGAATGCAGATTTGATATGGAAATGTTAATTTCACACTCATTTTCTTCCTTTTCTCTTACTTCTCAGTAAATATTTCAGCTGGCAATGAATCAGTACTGTGAAATGCTAAGTGAATTGGACTGTGAGTTGCTCTGCAGAAGGTTTTTCTTGTAAAGAAAGTGTTTTGTTGGGTGTTTTCGCCTGTGGTTTGTTTGTTTGTTGGTTGGTTTAATTCATCATCTTTATTTGTTCTTAGAATCATCTCTGGGCTGAAAGAAAACATCTGTAGGCTTGAAAGTCTCAGAACATCAAGATCTGAATTCCTAAGGGATTCACCTCAAAGCTCAAGTCATTTCACTTACTAATTAGTTGTATTTGCTGTAGTAGAAACTCTGTGATGTGACTGAAAGTTGGGGCTGTTCTGGCCTATACAGAGAAGGAGATTGGAAGAATAAAGATATATGGAAACTTAATAAACTGAACCTGTGTCAAGGTGCACCTTCATGGCATGGGGATTCCTGGGGAGGGGGAGGAGGAAAAGGGGGAAGAGAATGAGAAGGAGGAGAAGGAGAAGGGGAAAGAGAAGGAGGAGGAGAAGGAAGAGGAGAAGGAGGAAGAGAAGAAGGAGAAGGAGGAGGAAGAGGAGACTCAGACACATCCCAGATCATTGATCAAAAATTCCCGTTGACCTAGAGACAAGGAATATAAGTAATACTGGATCTAGGCCTTGTTTTCCAAGAGTCTGATGGGATAAAGGATGATTTGCTTCACTGTGCATTACCCTAATTCCATGTGTGTCTCATTAATCCCCTTCTCAGCATTCCAAATCAAGTCAGGACACCATTGTAGGAGGCCAAATGACTTCATTAAATTCCAAGGTGTGCAGAAGTCTCCAGTTTTCCTTGGTAGAGCTGCAGAGAATGAGTTAACTGAGGGTGAGAGGGAAAATATTCCAAAGACCTTCAGTAACTAAAGGGTTTGCAATTAGCCCTAGCTAAAAGTGCTCTGTGGCATCTGTGCTGCTTTGCCTCAGCCTTTGGTTCCCCTTGGGATCTATGTACAGCTCAGACCAAGGGCTGCAGGGAAGGTAATTGCACAAGGTCCTTCCTCAGGAGATGAGGAAGTTGGAGGGTAAAGCTGAGGTCCAGACTCTGGCCTTGTTCTGGCCTTCCGGTGCTGGAGAAAACCGGCTCTGCTCTCCTGCTCACCTCATTCCCAACCCTGGGTAGTAAACCAATGGATCACCATCAGCTGCTGCACTAGGAGAATCCCTGAGAGTTCAACTTCCCCATCCCTGTGACAGGAATGGAGCAGCAGAGGAGAACACCAAACAAATTCTCCATGTTTGTCTCACTCTGGGGTCACTGGGAAGCTGAGTCCATCCCATCCCTTCTCAGGGCTGTCAGACACAAGGACAGTTTACCTGGAATGAAAAGGAAATGCCACAACAGGAGTGTTGGGAGATAAATGAGGTGATTTTTGTGGCTGCTTAGCACAAGGCTCTGTGTTTTCCCTGTGCACACAAAGGTGTAGACAGCATATTGTTACTGTGAGGCAGCACAGACACAGTTTGCTATTGATTCTGTGCAGTTTTGCCCAGGGAAAAATATTGTCCATGTGCTTTTTTTAAAAAAAATCCATGTGATTCAATCCTTTTTTTTTTCAGTCCATGTGATTCGTTTCATCCAAAGTGTAAATAACTTCTCAAAATTGTCTCTGTGGGAAATAAAGTGAGATGTTGCTGCAGACTCCATTTTAGGAGGAAAATCTGAGAATTTCTGGAAAGAAAATACATTTATTACTCACTCAGACACTGCTTTTATTTAGCTTTTAATTATAATTAACATGTTTCAATCCCTGACACACTTGGATTGATTTAGATTTGAAAAGTGCTGAGTCCTACTCTGAGTTTAAGTGAGTAAAACTCCATGGGCTGCACTGAAGCTGTGTCTGTCTTCACCAGCAGATAAATGCCTCAGAGAACACAAATTCCATAGGGAAACCCCTGCAAAGGTGCTTTTCCAGCAGCTGGGTTTCATTGGAAGGGAGAGCAGTGCCAAAATTCACAGGTCAGACAGGCCAAACTCTGCCTGGAGTTGGTTTTTATCCTCAAGCCAGAAAAAAACTGATGTTGGAGGAGAAATGTTGGCAGGAATTTTTCTTTCCATAGCCAGTTCTCATTCCTTGTTTCCACAGAGGATTGTTGCTTAGGTACTGGGACCAGACCCTGGGGTAAACTGGGCCCTCTAATAAATCTCCCTGATTAACAGACCTGCAGTTACAACGTTGTTCCCCAGATTGCTCCAGGCTGTGGGAATTAAGTCCCTAGTGAAGATGACTTCATTTACTATAGAATCCCAGGATGGTTTGAGTTAGAAGAGACCTTAAAGATCATCTCATCCCACCCCCTGCCACAGACAGGATGCCTTCTACTAGCCCAAGTTGCTGCAATCCCCATCCAACCTGGCCTGGAACACTCCCAGGGATGGAGCAGCCACAGCTGCTCTGAGCACCTGGAGGGTAATTAAGATTTTTCCACTCTAAATCAACATGAACAGTTTTTCTGTTCTCTATTCCATAGTCAAATGGTGATACCTAGTGGTGGTTTCCTTCAGTACCTTTCAGGTCAGGATTTGCAGAGCTTTGTGATCACTTTGCAGCTAAATCTTAAATCTTACTCTGGGGTGGAGGATTATTTGCCCCCAGAAGGGATACCCAGGTGTGCACAACAACAACTTCCAGCAACTGATATTCTTCTGTTCTCCGGTTTAAAATCTGGAAGTTCTCAAAGCCTGAAAGGTCAAACCTCTGGGACTAGAACAGATGGAATATCTGCAGTCAGGAAAATCTCAGACTCTGACAACTTCTATTTTTCATTCATCTCATTTTAAACAGGAAAATGCCATTTCCTTGTCAACTTGGCATGAAACAAATCTCAGTGGTTTATTTTTTTCACCCCAAATTGAAAATATCTCATTTAATTCACCATTTAATGACCTGAAATCAACTTTTTAGCTACTTTTAGTGCTCCTTCTTTCCTCCAGTTTCTCCAGGACATTGCAGTGCTGATATTTCCCTCTCTGTTTTGCTCCTGTTTTATAGAAAGGTTTCCAAAATTCAACTCTTTGATTTTAATGAGAACCTAATTTTCTTTACTAGGAGAACCTCAGACATAATCCCTGCCTGATTTTCCTTGGGGTTAATTTCCTTGTGGTAATACCATTAATCTGGTGAGAATAGAAATCAGTTGTGAGGGGCAGTGGTTGCCTGGGAAATGAGTGCTCAGGTGCTAACAAACTTTTTCACTCCCTGGTACAACATCCTGGCTGGTTTCTCTGTGGGATTAGGAGTATTTAGGATTGAGCTCTGACTCCCAAGAGCTCAGAGATCTTCGTTTTTCCATCCTGTTCCATATTGTTGTGGATATTCCCTTTCACTCAAGGGTTGTGCTCTGGGGAAGGCAAAAAAAAAAAGTTTGGAGTGGAGCAAATTGGAGGGAGATTTGTCTCTGGAGCTGAGTTACTGAAACCTGTATGAAATGTGTTGGGAATTCTCTGTGGGCTGTGAGTATCAGAGCTTTATTTCCCTTGGGATGCTTGTTTGGGTCTCTCTTTCAAGGGAAATATTTGCCACTGTTGTTAAATTGCAATTTTTTGGACACAACGTGGCATTGAACCACTTCTCCTGGGGCTTTTCCTCCTGGTGTTTTCCGCCTGATGGAGGAAAGGTGAGCAAAGGCTGAGGAGCTTCAGCTGGTGCAGGGCCCAGAGGAGCTTTGGCTTGAAGACCAACCCCTGAAGGAGTGCTCAGACTCCCAGAGGGTTTCCATGTCTTGTTGCTGCTTGTTTTTCTTCAGGGTAAGTGGAAATAGAGTTTTCCCTAATCATAGCTCTAGGTGTGACAAATGGAAATATGGGATCTGAACTCTGTGGAACTTTCTGTTGGGAATATAAACTTTGCTACAGACACAAGTGGGAGAGCTGGGGGTGTTCAGCCTGGAGAAGGGACCAGGGAGATCTTAGAGCCCCTTCCAGTGCCTAAAGGGGCTCCAAGACAGCAGTTGGACAAGGGATGGAGGGACAGGACACAGGGAATGGCTTCAAACTGACCAAGGGCAGGGACAGATGGGATATCGGGAAGGAATTGTTTCCTGTGAGGTGCTGAGGCACTGGCCGAGGTTGCCCAGAGCAGCTGCGGCTGCTCCATCCCTGGGAGTGTTCCAGGCCAGGTTGGATGGGGCTTGGAGCAACCTGGGCTGGAGGAAGGTGTCCCTGCCCAGGGTAGGGATAGAACGGGATGAGCTTTAAGCTCCTTCCAACCCAAACCAGTATGTCCTTCTATGATTTTTCTGTCTTTCCCCCCTCCCTCCCCACACTGTTGCAGGAGGATTTACTCTGCTTCTCACTCTGGTGTTGAGCCCCAGAGGCTTTGCTTCCCTGGGCTCTGACCTACTATTGAGTGATCTCTAATCCTCCTCCAAAAAACTTCTCATTTTGTGCAATGGTACAATTTCTTCATCTGCTGTGCTGCTATTTTTCGTCTTCAGCAGTGGTGACTTCTGCTTTCCATTGCCCAGTCTGGGAGGCCCAGGGACCATTTATTCCCTTGCTCTGTCCATTGCTCAACCATGGAAAGTTGATGTTTCCATAATTAATTACTAATCTGAGAGTTCAGAAACGTTAACAAAGAAGAGTGAGAGAAAAACTAGACTCACCCTCTTTTTGTGTGTACCTAAAGTGTATTGGTGCTTTGTGTTGAATCAATTACTTTTGTGAGCTCTGCAAACCAATCTCCTGAAAAAGCTAGGCTTGAAGTTCTCAATTAACAAATTTTGTTCCTCTTTCCTGTTAGTGAATGATAAATAAAACCCTTTCCTGGAATAGACAGTGAATAGAGAGTGAAAATATTCGTGTTGAATGTGGAAAATCTGTGGAAATATAAAGTCTTTATGGATGTTTGTGCTGTTGATGTTTGCACCCTTGGAAATGACATGGGCACAGGTCTCTTCCCAAAGGAAACAGGGACATGTCTCTCTCCCTTTGCTCCCTGTGCACTGCTCCAGCCCAGCATTAAACACCAAGTACAGGTCACTGATCACAGGCCAAACCATTGCACTCCAATAGCTTTGGGACAGATATATTGAGTATTTTTATATAACAAATCCATCCTAGGAAATAAATAATCATCTGCTCCTGTTTATCCCACAAAATAAACCCCCCCAAAAGTTGTATCCAGCAGGTAAAAGACTTCAGGGAAAGGAGATACCTAATGGTGTATGTGGGGTCAGTGTGGGTGTCCAGAGAGCAGCTGATAATGGGACTGAGCTCCACACTGACCTGAAATCCATGGATTAAATGGCCAGAATGGCACTGGCAAGGAGGTGTAAAGTGCTCACAGCTCTGCTGAGAGAATATAGGCAGAGAAAATATTATCTGAGGACAGGCTGAGGGAGTTGGGGCTGTTGGGCCTGGAGAAGAGAAGGTTGTGTGGAGACCTCAGAGCACCTTCCAGGAGCTGAAGGGGCTCCAGGGAAGCTGCAGAGGGATCTGTGTTAGGAGCTGCAGGGACAGGACAAGGGGCAATGGGCAGAAATTGAAGGAGGGAAATTGAGGTTAGATGTCAGGCAGAAGTTTTCCCTGTGAGGGTGGTGAGACACTGTCCCAGGTTGCCCAGGGAGGCTGTGGCTGCCCCAGCCCTGGCAGTGTTCACAGCCAGGTTGGTTGAGCCTTGAGCAACCTGCTCTGGTGGGAGGTGTCCCTGCCCAGGGCAGGGGTTGGGGCTGGATCATCTCTGAGCTCCATTCCAACTCCTAAAATTCTGTGATTTAGTCTTCTTTACTCATTAATATTGATTTGCTCACTGTTATTTTGTTCAAATTCTACTTAAAAGCAGGATTTTGTCTGAAGTTGCTGATGTTACAATAAATCTCCATCCTGCCTGGGCTCTGGGGGTGCCCACAAGTTACACAGCACATCAGTTCCTCCAGCTCACTGCAAGACAAAGTTACTTCTCAGTGTCTCCATGGCCTGTGCTGAGAAATGCATACACTGTAG
>NW_008686641.1:68214-72410 GCF_000695815.1 Acanthisitta chloris | reverse complement strand
AGAGCTGTGGGTGTGATCCTTCCCAGAAAGGGAAGTGGCATGAGGAGCTTGGAGGCTTTTTGGGTAAGCTAGAACAAAGGTTTCCTTCTTAAAAGGGGAAAAGTGGTACACTAAAACATCCTCTGGATGCTCCCAAACTGGAAGTGTTTAAGAGGTGTCTGGATCTGACACTGGAGGATCTGGTTTCGGGTTTAGGGGTTCCTGCAGTGACAGGTTAATGGTTCCCTGAGCAAAAAGAGGCAGAAATGTAACATTTTTACTGCAAGAACTTGAGTATTGGTCACTGATACCTTATCACACAATCCTCTGTTCTTCTCACGGTCTCCTGATTGCAGCAGGATGAACATGTCTCTCCATGCAATTATGAGGCTCTGAATTCAGCCTGAAAACCCCCAAAATGTGGGAAAGAGCATTATATTTGAAGGAAAATTAAAGCCTATGCATGAACCTCTGCTCAAATGGTGCTTGCATGAGGTAGTGGTTCAATAATGTCAATAGCCATTACAAGAGGAACAACATGCTCTTCTGTCAAAGGGCTTTGGAAAATCATTTTGGCTTTTGGTTTATTCCTAACCAATATGAAATGAATGGAGATAACTCTAAGAATTTAAGGGAGTTACCAAGGTTGTTTATGGAGAACTTGAAGGTAAAACAATGCAGAAAGGAAAAACGAGTGGTCTCAAAGCAAACCTGAAGGTTCTCAGCAATGAACTAGGATGTCCAAGATGTTAGTGAAGGGAGCAGAGAAGCAAACAAGTTGCACAGTTCACTAACAGCTCTGCACATGGGCCTGGTCTGGACTCTTCCACCTCTGGTAGCACTTTAGGTTGCATGGAGACCTCAGAGCACCTTCCAGGAGCTGAAGGGGCTCCAGGGAAGCTGCAGAGGGATCTGTGTTAGGAGCTGCAGGGACAGGACAAGGGGCAATGGGCACAAATTGAAGGAGGGAAATTGAGGTTAGATGTCAGGCAGAAGTTGGCCCTGTGAGGGTGGTGAGACACTGTCCCAGGTTGCCCAGGGAGGCTGTGGCTGCCCCAACCCTGGCAGTGTTCACAGCCAGGTTGGCTGAGCCTTGAGCAACCTGCTCTGGTGGGAGGTGTCTCTGCCCAGGGCAGGGGTTGGAGCTGGGTGAGCTCTGAGCTCCATTCCAACCCCTAAAATCCTGTGACTCTATGAACGTGGATCTCCCGTGGTGCTGAGAGCTCAGGACCTGTGTGACACTGTCTGTGACTCCTGAGCAGAGCAGTGTGTCACAGCCTGTCTAAGCAGCTCCGTTTGGTGTCACTTGGGTGGCTGAGGGAGACAAACAGGTCATCGATTGGGCTCAGAACAGCCCAGGGCTCTGTGTGTTACTGACGTGTGTTCTGGGGGCTAAATTTAGCCCATCAGCAACCTAAACAAAACTCCACAGAGGAGGAATTTGACCCAATATGTTTTTTCTTTTGCATTATTAATACACCTGACACTGTTGCAAATAACTTGAGTTTTCTCTCTCTCCAACCTTTCTTAGCAACTCAGTTTTCAGTGTGAAGGGAGATGAAGAGAACTTGTCCTGTAAATCCTTCTTGTAGGAGGAGTCTTTTAGCAATTGTTGGACTTCATTTGTCTTGCACAGGTGACCTTCATTCCATCCAGGTGACCTCCATCCCTGCAATTCTGTATTTAGCACAGCACAGCTCTGGGCTCTGCTTGATTTACCAAACTGAAGCTGTGATTATCACTAAGGTTCATGTGTTCCCTTAGTGAACACTGGAGAAATCCAGGGAAATCCACTGTAAGGTGGGACTGGGTTTTGTGGGATCTGTTCCATGAAGTCTGGCTAATCCAATAGCAGTGAAGATGATTCGTTCCCCTCCAAGAAGAGTTTCTGAGAGACTAAAAGCCGAAATATGTCCAGAGTTAGGGCTAAAATGCAACTTGTGCACTTGGGCTAAGGGTGGATGAGGTTCTTCAAGGAACCATCCACAGGAGGGACCTTTATTCAGGCACATAGTGCCAAAGGGTGTGAATCTTCAGCACGTCTGGAAACTGATGGACTGGGGAGGGGAATCAGCATGAGGTGGAGCATTTGCTCCTCCCTTTCCAGCTGCCTGCACAGCATTCCCAGCTCTGGAGCCACTGACCTGGAGCAGCTAGAGGCTTCCAGGGAGATGGAGAGTCAGAGGCCAAGGCACAGAGCTGCAGCTGCTGTCCTAGCTGGGTCCTTGCTCTCCTCCATCCTCCAGGTCCCCCAGGTTGGAGCCCTGCAGGAGCCAGTGCTGGAGGATGTGATCCTGGAGAACATCAGCTGGGCTGCAGAGGAGGCTGAGGGCAACGAGTCCTCAGAGCATGCATTTTTCTCTCTGGATTATCAACATGTCCAAGTGCCCTTTGAAATCACACTCTGGATCATGCTTGCATCCTTGGCCAAAATAGGTAAGGCATCTTGAGAGGATGGGGAGGTCTCTGTGGGGGTGATGTGTGCAGGGACTGGGTTTGCTTCAGCTCATCTGCAATCTTGGGGGTAACATGGCAAGTCCTCAGGATGCATATTTGGGTGTTAGACATTGGGGCTGGTTGGGGCTGGTTGATCTCTAAACTCCATTCCAATCCCTTAACACACTATGAAACTATGAAAAGAAGTTGCATTTTAGGTTGGGAATGGTGGTTTCCATCTAGAAGTTCACACCTGTGTGTGCTGTGACTGTTAGAAAACAAAATATTGAGGGTTCCAGGAGGAGGGACTGAATTGAACTGCAGGTTGGATCTTAGGAAGTGGTTCTTCCCCCAGGAGTGTTTGGGCACTGGAACAGCTCCCCAGGGCAGTGGGCACAGCCCAGTCAAGGAGTGTTTGGCCAATGCTCTCAGGCACAGGGTGGATTGTTGGAGTGTCCTGTGCAGGGCCAGGAGCTGGACTAGATGATTCTCCAGGGTCCCTTCCAACTCTGAATATTCTGTGCTAATATAATTTTTTCTCTTTTATCCCTCCCAGGGTTTCATCTCTACAACAAACTTCCTTCAGTTGTCCCTGAGAGCTGTTTGTTGATATTTGTAGGCCTCATTATGGGGGGAATCATCTATGGCTTAAATGACAGATCACCTCCTGTGATGGACAGTGACATCTTCTTCCTTTACCTGCTCCCCCCAATTGTCCTGGATGCAGGTTACTTCATGCCCAGCCGTCCCTTCTTCGAGAACATTGGGACCATCCTCCTCTATGCCGTGGTGGGGACAATATGGAATGTGTTTGGGATTGGCTTTTCTCTCTATGGCATCTGCCAGGTCAAAGTCTTTCGGCTGCAGGACGTGTCATTGCTCCACAACCTCCTTTTTGGCAGTCTGATTGCTGCTGTGGACCCTGTGGCTGTGTTGGCTGTCTTTGAGGAGATCCATGTCAATGAGAAGCTGCACATCTTGGTGTTTGGGGAATCACTGCTGAATGATGCAGTGACAGTGGTAAGGACCAACCTTGCTTTGAGTATTTGGTGTTTAGAGGAAGGGTGGGCTGGTGCTGAGGGGTGGGATGTGAGATCTTAGTCTGGAGAAAAGGAGGTTCAGGAAAGACCTTGTTCTCCATAACTTTCTGACAGGAGGTTGTAGCCAGGTAGGGGTTGGTCTCCTGTCCCACTTAACAAGAGGCAGGATGAGAGGAAATGACCTCAAGTGTCATCAGATAGGTTATTAGGGATAATGTCTTCATGGAAAGGGTGGCTAAGCATTGGAAGAGGTTGCCCAGGGTAGTGATGAAGTCACCATCCCTGGAGGTGTTCAAAAACATGTGGATGTGGCTCCTGGGGACATGGTTTAGTGGTGAACATGGGGCTGGGTTGCGGGTTAGACTTGTTGATCTTGGAGGTCTTTTCCAACCTTAATGACTGTTTAATCTACCAAAGGAAAAGCTATCAACAGCCTCTTCTAGCAGAGGTTCCTGGTCCAATTCTCTGGCCTGAGGTCCTGAGCAGCTTTCAGGTGAACATAGAAGGTTTTGGGTGAACATATCTTTGACTGTATGTCTGGGGCCAGAAATGCCTGAGTGCCACAGCTCTCCCCTGCTAGTAGCCTGACCTCCAGGGAAGGCTCCAACCTGCCCTGGCACAGATCCCAGCAGTGTATTCAGTGTCATGACTACATGTGACCACATCTGGTCAACATCTTATTAACAGCTGTTCTCCTTCAACTCCCCTCACCAGGGGCTCTACAAGCTCTTTCGATCCTTC